>NC_133202.1:29273997-29343997 GCF_958299795.1 Porites lutea
CCTCCTCCTCATTTCTATTGTTTTTCCTCCTCCTCCTCCTCCTCCTCCTCATTTCTATTGCTTTTCCTCCTCCTGCTCCTCCTCATTCTATTGTTTTCCCTCCACCATCACCACCGCCATCACATTTCCATTGTTTTTCTCCACGACAGTCAATAAAAGACCGCAAACTACTATTATAAGTTCAGTTTGTCGCAATGTCTCAAGTTGTCAAGAACAATCGTGGTTTTCTTCAATTCTTACCTGTTTGTCCAGCTCATCAGTGACAGTTTCTTTTACGGACAGCCAGTCCACAACGACTACATGCATTAGTCCAAGTCTTATACAATATACTTAAGGGAATACATTCTTATCCCCGAAGAAAATAAGCGGAACGTGTTGCCATATAAGGATGCTCTAGTAAACCTAGCAGAAACAAATGTTCCTTACAAAACAAAGAAGCGAATCCTTGTACAAGAGGGTGATGGTTTTATTCAAGACCTATTGGTACCTGCTGTTACAAGCCTAGAATTTTTGATGCTATAAAAGAGAAACGAAACTATAAGTTACTCATTGAAGCTACGGTCTGTCACGGGTACTCATCAAATGAAGAGAAAGATAGATTCGGTGAAGAAGAACACGAGAGTGAACATGAAGAAAGTGAAAGTTCCGGTGATGAAAGCGAGGATGAAGAACCAAGAATAAAAGAAGAACCTAGAATAAAAGATGTTTTAAGTCATCTTTCCCGAGCAGTGTCGGAAAAGTGTGCTTCTGATTTGCTGCATAGTATGGCCGCGTCCAAAGATATTCTTTTCTGGAATCCCAGCGGACAATTACTTCGAAATAAACACACTATTCCCGTCACAAACATCGCCGAGCTAGTTGAGTATGTGTTACTCCCTCTAACAATGAGGTTACCAAGCCTCGTGCGCTGAATACGTTTCTAGATGGACTTGCAGAGTTAGGAATCGATAAAGGTTTAATCAAAAACAAAAAGTTGTTAAGTGATTTAATAGAAAAGGAAAAAGGCTACCGAAATGTAGAAAATACTTCCGATAATGAGAGTAATAATGAGGAGAGTTCATCGGATATTGAAAATCAGGAGGAGGAGGAGGAGGAGGAAGTTGCTTCTGAGAATGGCGTTGAAACTGAAGGCACCCAAGAGAGCGACAACGACACTAAAAACGATAGTGAGGAAACAGAAAGTAGTAGCCCTGAAACGTCCACCACCTTACACTCTAAAAAGCCCTGTAAACGTTGCGAAAACTCTAATGTGTACTCCACATTGATCATGAAATGTCCTAAATGCTTTTGGCACGATAACTACAAGATTTGTCCTATATGCGATCACCAGATCCCCGAGGAGAGAAAATACATCAAAGAGGGCTTTCTTCGGTGTCACAATTGTGGATTAATTACACACAAAGAAGCCAAGACGTTGGAAACCAATTTTTATTCATCTTCTAAAGAGGAGAACGAAGAGGAGGTCTAATTTCCATCCCTTCCAAATCGCTGTGTATTTGACTCTTTTTGTCACTGGTTTTCACTGAAGTTTTTAAAACTGTATCTCGTGTCTTGTCAATTTATTTGTCGCGTGTTTTAATTGATCCTTGTTAAGTTATTAATTGTTTGTGTCTTTACAATAATAAGTCAAGGTGCTCCCTTGGGTCTAGCTGTAGAGATGAACTAATTTGTATTCAAGAAATTGGGCTTGTTAACCCGCATAATTAACTGACTAACGGCGACCATAAGCTCCTCAAGCGCTGAGACTTCAATAGTTAGTCGTTTCCTCGAGATGGAACGGAGAAAACGCTTTCGTAATGGTGAGTCAAAATTGAAATAGAGAGTTTTCAGCTCCACTTTGTGTATGTGTGTGTGTGCGTGTTTTGTTTATATATCCGATTTTTAGCGCTAAAAAAGAAGACATGTGTTGCTAGGCGATCCGAACCTCTTATTCCTATTTTTATAAATAGACTTTCCACTCATTAGGAAGAAGAATGGGGTTTATTTAAGAACCAAAAGAGTTAGGGTTTACTTTAGAACCACTTGTTGTTTTCTATAGAATTTTCATACCCTGTGCAATACTTTCCACAGAGTCAAGTAAA
This sequence comes from Porites lutea, assembly GCF_958299795.1. NCBI lineage: Eukaryota > Metazoa > Cnidaria > Anthozoa > Scleractinia > Poritidae > Porites > Porites lutea. Next base: position 29,276,079 of record NC_133202.1, read on the forward strand.
CAAAGATTGACATTTTTGCTTGATAGGCAGTTTTTCGTTTCGCTGAGCTTCGACCACGTTTTCATGTTTTGCCTGAAAAATTAAAACGATTTCGCATTCGCTTAACCTCGTTTTCCCTTCTTTTGAAGTAAAGATTTTTTAGTTAACCTCCGTGTCTTAGTTTTGTTTATAACCGATTTTTAGTGAAAAAAATTTAATGATTAAAGATTTTTCATTTAGTATAATCTGCAAAGATAACATGTTGAAAATTTGCCCGCTTTTATTTTGAACACATAACAGTTTCTACAATATCCAATGAGAAAACTATCGCAAATAGCTGATTATATAAAAAATCACTTTTCTGTTTATAGATTATGATCTCAACATTTTTTGATGACGTCAACTCTAGGAAATTCTACTGTCACTTGCTCCTTGCCAGCTACAAATAAATTATGACATCATCCTATCTTATTGACATGCATGACGTCATCGGCATTAATTTAAAGTATGACATCATCCTATCTTAATGAGATGCATGACGTCATCTGCGTTAATTTACACCGTACAAAAAGTGAATTAAATCCGCAAAAAAACGGCGTAACGTGTGCCTTATCCACTACTGACATCAAATCAGACATGAAGTCGGATTTGAAATCGGACAAGAAATCGGACATCAAGTCGGACAGGAATTCGACAAGACATCGCACAAGAAATCGGACATGAAATCGGGCCAAAAAAATTGACATGAAATCGGACAGAAAATCGGACAAAAAACGGACAAGAAATCCGACATGAAATCGGATAGAAAATCGGTTGGATGTCCGATTTTTTTGTCCAATTTTTTGTCGGATCGATCCATGTCCGAAGTCTTGTCCTATTTCTTGACCGAGCTGTCCGATTTGACGTCCGTTTTTTGTCCGATTTCATGACTGATCCCTTGTATGATTTTTCCTCCGATTTTATGTCCAAACTTTTGTCTGATTTCTTGTCGGATTTCATGTCCATTTTTTGTTCGGTTTTTTTGTCCGATTTCTTGTCCGATTTCATGTCCGATCTTTTGTCCGAACTCACCGGATAGGGCTTCTGATGACCCTTAAAAACGGTGCTTTCGGCGGGATTTCTTTAACAGAGTGAAGCCTCGCCATTTTTTGCGATCACTCCTTGTTACATGCGATTACCCGAGCTCATTTTTGCCGAGATTCTTGTTAAGCCCGGGCTTAATGGCTTAAAGGCAGCTACGCCACTGGCCCCGATTTCTGAAAGCCCGATTAGCGCTAATTTTGTATTTACCCCCCGAGGGGGAGGGGGGGCGGGGTACTCCGAATTTCAAGTGGCAGGTATGATCATCAAAGGATTTTTTGGGGTTTGAAGAAGAGAGAAAGAGGCTTGATTCAAGCAGAGACTTTTTGGGGGTATTCAAAACAATCTGAAGATTTGTGATAGTTCCCACGTCTCATGCGATCGCGTAGTTCTTCTGGAAATTTTTATGAATCACAGAGAAATGCTTGTCAAAAGATAGTTTGGTATGTTGCTGACTGCTTCACAAAATCGATTTACAAAATCGAACAATGGATCGGAAAAGGCTTTGTTCTAAAGCCATGGAAACTTTTAAGATCTGAACTTCGAATAAAAATATTCAGGTCTGTGATCCTTCCATGAATAATAATAAGAAAAACGCATTCGAAAAATTGTTTTTGGACGAAAAATTGATTGCCCCATCTGTGACCCGCCCCGAACATTCCCACTTTTTCCTAGGTCCCAGCCCTACCTCGGAAAGTAAAATTTTAGCACACACCTAATATGGTAATTTCTTCGGCAGCCCCAAGCAGAGAGCACAGGAAGGCACATGAACAGTATGATATGAGTGTGTGACAAAAACGATTTGGGATTGTCGCCGTGACTTTGGCCATATAAAAGGGGATTATATCCTTAATCGACACTGTAATCGGTCGAAGAAGCCATGGCAGATGAATCCGCGGAAATGGAGTCAGGTCTCTTAGGTAAATCTCGTAGTTTCTACGCCATTTTTTTCACCACACTTGCGGCGCACTTCCGTAAAGAAACCCAGTCACTACCATATCATTTTGGTTCGTTACCGTTGCCTGATTTTATTTCTTTTTTTGTGTGATCACGTCCTTAGAAAATGTGCAGTCGGCTATCAGACGAAACATAGAATTATCTTTTATCAAGAAAGCGAAAATAGAATTCAAGGGTGATCGCTCAGAAGGTCGAATTTTGGTAAGTACACATAGCGTTCCTACTATCTTCGACGTCTCACTTTTATCTAAAGTGATATCGCTGTGTTTTCTGAATGAAACGTACAATTAAATGCTTAGATTGTATAAAAAATTTTCTAAAGATGCATTATTTTGCAGTATTCTTTTGCACGTTGGTGTATTCGTGATCTGTATCTTCTTTGCTGTCTGCCAACCGCTTAATTACGAGTCAAAACATTCCTCTTCTGTCAATTGTCCGCTCGAACAAAAGAACGCCATAGGTAATGCATTAAGGGTTTCTTAGGAACGTTTGATCCCAGGGAAATGGCAGAAAACAACAACTGTTTAATTAAAAGTGGTCTAAGCTCTCTAAACTTTCTAATTTTTGAATTGATTGCAGCCATGTCTAGGTTCAAGCAGATTAGCGTGTCTACGTTAGTAGTTGCTTTAAGGGTCATTAGATGATCTTGCTAAGCTAACAATATTATGAGAGCTTGTTGGTTGTGGGGTGTGTTATGTGTAAATTATTAATAATGGGTCAAACTAGTTTCTTTGGGAAATGAAAGCTCAATTCTCATTTCAGATAATTTTAATTTTTCCCGAATCCATCTCGTGTTTTTGTAAATATTTTCCCGATGTTTATTGATTTCGAAGTTCGATATCACAGCTAATGATTCAATTATAACCCCGGAAAATAGTATTGCCTGTGGGAATTGTCGTCTTCCGTTTTTAAAAATGGAATTAAGCAAAACAGAAGGGTGAAAAGTGAATTTCATTTACTGTAAATGGAAAACAATTCCTTAGAGACTGGTCCATATAGAATGAATGATTTATTATTAAGCTTTTATAATTAACATTATTTTCAGTTACCGTCGTCTTCAGTGATGACATGCTTCATGAGTCAGTCGTTATGAATTTATTCATGTAGAAAATTTTCAGATACACAGTCCATGTTGTAATAATATTGACATTGCTTTTCTGTCAGCAAAGCAAAGTTTGTCTTGTGTCGTGGGTCAGTCAGCTTTTCCTCAGGCAGTTGTTTGGTATTTGAAAAGTCCTTTGGACACTGTAGATGCCCACAATAGGCCAGCCAAAATATTACATTGTCAGACCTGCCATACCCCTGATAAAGGAAAGTCTGAAGAGACTATACAAAAGTAGTGAGATTCAATTTTTTTTCCTGATCGAGTGCCAATCAAGATTTCCATTGGGGGAATTAAATGTTTATTTAAATGCTACCTTGCTTTATTTGTAGTCCCTGTTGTAAGAAGATGCCACTTTATTTGATGACTCTAATAGGTCAGCACTAGGATGAAACAATAGCAAGGGGTCATTTCCGGATAACAGGGCTGTCACTGAGGGCGAGGGGCCGGACATTTCCCCCAGCTTCTATGAGCACAACCCCTGGCTACTTTCATAGGCAGTAAAAGGAAAATAAAACCAAAAGGAGTACTTATCAGTTCAATTCCTTGCCTGATATTCCCAGCAACTTGAAACCTTAGTGACAGCCCTACGATAAGCCAACTTCATGACCAAAATGTTCGACAAAGTGGCATAAAGGCTTAAACATTAGCTACTGTCAGTTTTTTTAATATTTGTTTTTTTACACATTTCTGAAAAGGCACTCTTCCTCTGTATTTCAGAATACTTTTTCCTTAAAAAACCGTGACATTGTGAGACTTGTCATTAGGCTGAGAAAATTGTGTGCAAGTACCCAAACCTCAGGCCCCAAAAGCCTCTGAAAGTTGTTGTTTTTTTTACATAATTCAGGGTAGATGCTTCAGTTGTTTTGCAGATAACATGATAAAACTTTTAGTTAATAGAACAAAATTTTAATAACCAATTCAGCATTTTCTGTTTAATGTGAGAGATTGGACTGTCTCCACACTAGCGGGCCACCAGTGAATAATATTGTCTTTTATTATATACTACCATAAGTTAAAAAGTCTGACTTCATTGATTTTGCGAGAAATCATCAAATTCTTTTGTTTCTGCTTCAAACTAAAGAATGTCGACCTGTTTTTTGCATACACTGTACATTATTAGTCTCACTTGCGTAAGCAGCGAGACTCATAATCTGCAATGCATTTTCACATTTTTGGTTGTATTTTATACACAAATAGGGGGTCATTGTGCCAGGCGTTTCTAGCAGAGACCGTGGAAACTGAGACTAAGAATTGTTGCCTGATTGAAGTCACACATGTTTAGGAAAGACTAAATTTAGAGCTTTTCCGAAACATGTCAGTCCACAAATTCTATCACTTCAAAGCGTTGATTACTTTGGAACAAGTGAACACTACTGAGTAGTTGAATAAAAAAAAAAGAATCTTAATTAGCAAAACTGCGATGTTCACGTGTTCTAAACTTTCATGGGTCTTGTGATGAGAATGCAGTATATTTTCGACGATGTTTGAAATAATGTGCCATGTAAATGACTTTTTGATCTCTGGCAATGATGTTATTTCTCTGGAATCGAGACCCTTGAATTTTCTTGTATTTATACATGTGTATACACTGTAGCCTGTGGCCGCAGACGTATTTCTGGTCATCGCTAACACGCATACTAAATCTGCTCAGAAACAAGTAAAGAGTATCCACGTCGAGAAAGTGGAAAGTAAAAAACCTTTAGCGAGTAAATCTAATTAATCACCTCCTCATTTCTTGATCTAATCTCGAAGCGAGCGAGACTGAATGCCGATGCAAGTGCGTTCTTGTTTCAAGTAAAAGTAGGGGAAATGGCCAAAAACATACAAGGCAATGTTTTTCTTCTCAATAAAAGGTTGCATTCAAAGATTCAGGCAATTCTGGCCATAAAAGAAAATCGACTTAAGACATGACATAAGACAGTTATCTCTTTATTATTGTATTTAACACTTGATTGTTTTTTAAATCTTAGGCCCTTTCTGCACACAGATTTTATGTCCTTACCATTTCCAAGAATGGATGTAAGGTACAGTAATGCAGTTGATGTTGTTTAAAAGAGTATCATTTATTTGCGAAGTGTTTAGTTACACTGCGCATGAGTACATGTCAATGTATTAGTCAGTTCTGTCACTAAGATTTCATATTCCTGGCTACAGTGCAGCTCAGATATGAGCGACCAACGCACACGCAAAATGTGGGAAACGAAAATGAATTGAATGACTGGGGAGATCTTTTGGTTTTATATTCTCTTTGTTGCCATGAAAGTAGCTGGGGGAAGCCCCCGGCTCCTGCCAGCCCTTAGTGGCAGCCCTGTTTGTAAAGTATGTGATAATTAAGGCATGTTTTGTTGTATGTGGTATTTGACATAAATTGAAATGCAATCTTGGTAAATGCTTTGAAAAGATTTCTTTACTACAGTTGATGATGGTCTATCATCAAATATGACCATCAGAGTGGTAATCTCCCATTTACATGCAAGCCCCCCCCAGAAAAAAAGAAAAAAAAAAGCAACAACAACTACACACACATACACATGCATGGCCTCTGCATTAGCTTTCCATTGCTTTACTCTTCTGAGTTATTATGAAGACCCACATGTGACCTGTACACTGATGAAAAGAACAAAACATACATGTAGAATGAAGATGATGTGACCTGAGGGAGTATACCGTCATGGTCATTTCTTCATTTAGATTTGTATTCTTACTGTTCACATCATCTTCACTCTAATATAGACAGGGCTTCTGATATTTTGCGCGGTCGCGGACCCGCGAAATTCAGGTATTTCTGCCAAATCCTGCGAAATTCCCCAAAAAACGCGAATTACCGCGAAATCCGCCGGAAATATTTCCAAATACATGTCGGCAAAACATATTTAATACTTATCTTGGTTATTAGACCTGTTTTATTCACCCCAAACGTCCAAATTTATCTTGAAACTTCGTCATGTCACTGCAACGAGTAAACAACGTCTCAAAACTGCCAGGCGTTCTTAGATGAATGTTGCGAAAAACTGGGCACTAACCATAATGTTTATAGCTTTAGCATTCGCTCATTTCTCGAGCGAACTGTTGTTGAAAGAGCAAATGATCATCCCTGTTAAAAAAATGTTAAACAACGCTGGTCATATCGACGCAAAATTGATCGATTTTAGCGAAATTTCCCCCAAAAAATCCAGCGAAATCGGCTGTTTTTTACAGATTGTTTCTTGGCCAAGTTTCCCCCCGAAATTTCCCGTGAAATCAGCCGATTCTTCTAAGAATTTGCCCCTGAAAATCCTTCGAAATTTGACTTTTCTCCCGCGAAAATCCCGCGAAATCAGCCGATTTTTCCGCGAATTTGCCCCTGAAAATCCCGCGAAATTTTGCTTTTTTTTCCGCAAAATATCAGAAGCCCTGTATAGAGTAACCTGGACACTTGCCACTGGGTGAATGCACAAGCTATAAGTGTCTTAATAGTACTGTGTTCACCTTTGCAAGAAACGTGTACCTTAGAGTAATTAAAACTTCACATGAAAAGCTTGATAGTTGAAAGTGCACTGTTCACAGCATTTGCCTGTTTCAAGCATGTTATATATGGCTATTTTGAGAAAGGTTGTCGGAAAAAATGTGCATGCGACAATCTCGAAAGGTAATATGGGATATGATCAGTACACTGTTCCTGACACTGTAGCTGTCAAACCTACTTTTGTTGCTTTCATTTAGCACTCGCAAACGTATGTTCCATGGCCTCTTAAAGTGCCATTCTTTTAAATTTCTATGAAGAACAGTGAACTCAACCTTTTGCCTTGGGATTGTCGCAGGCACTTTTTCCGACAACCTTTCTCGAAATAGCTATATACATGTACTATTGGCAGGGCTTCTGATAGGTTGCGGAAGAAAAAGTCAAATTTCGCGGGATTTTTAGGGACAAATTCGCGGAAAAATTGGCTGATTTAGCCGGAATTTCACGAGAGTTTTCGGGGCAAACTTCATCAAAAAGCAATCGGTGAAAAAACGGCCGATTTTGTGGTTATTTTCAGGGCAAATTTAACTAGAAATCGATCGGTTTTGCACTGATCAGACCAGCATTTTTAACGTTTTTCTAACAGAGGTCATCATTAATTTTGCTCTTTCAACAACAATACGCTCCAGAAAAGAACCAATGGCAAAGCCTTTAACTTCATGGCTAGTGCCCAGTTTTTCGCAACATAATCTATGCCTGGTAGTTTCGGAACGTTATTTGCACGTTTCAGTGACGAAGTTCCAAGATAAATCTGCAAGTTTACGGCAAGTAAATAGCCCCTATAGCTGAAATAAGTTTCAAATATGTTGTACAGACATGTATTTTATAAGATATCTACCAAATTTCGGGGTATTTTTTGTGTTTTTGTGAATTTCGCGGCATTTCGCAGATTTACGGTTCCGCGACGACGCGAGATATCAGAAGCCCTGTCTTGGAGTTTGAACTGGCATTCATTATATTCATTATATAACAGCCAATATTTTGCGACGCCACCACTGGTTTCCCCTCAACATGACGTCTGAGAACCGAGCACAGAAATTTCATACCGTCTCTACCCAGATCTGGTTAGTTCTCTGATTGGTTGATAATTTGCTTCATCCAATAATTAGAAGCACTGCCCAGATCTGGGTAATGTTGTGTCATCAGTATGGAATTCCTGCACTTGTTTCTGAGACATTTTTGTGGGGAAACCAGTGCTGGTGTCACAAAATGTTTTGATTGGCTTAGCCATCATGGTATATGAGCCATTATATCATGCTCTCCATATATGGTCATTGTACATGTACTTGTCAGTTTAAAATTGGAAGCTAGCTGAGATTTTTTTTCGAAGGATAGAATGGCACCCAAAGAAAATCGTTTCAATTCTTCAAATACTAGAAAATGCAATTTCATCGGGGGAAAAAAAAACAACCAAACAAAAAAGCCACAAAAGTTTGTTTAAAAGTTTATCCATGAAAAACACATGAAACTAAAATACCCCCACCAGCCACGAAAGAAGACAATTATTGTTTCTTAATGATCGCAAAGCCACTCGCCGATAGATACAGTTGTAACTGCAGCTTGTTTATCCAACATTTTAAAGGAGTATAAATCACTAGCAACTAGCTACAAATACAAGCTATGCAGCCATTCACTACAGCAATCCAGGCGTCAGTACACATATAGCTTCTTCTCTCGTCCAGCAAAACCAGGTGGCGGCTTCAAACAACTTCTTAACAAGCTTTGCATGAGTTTCTGAATGGCGACAGAGGGAATGGTAATCCTCCATTGTTCTTACTATTGTGACAGCACCGAAAATCCAAATTCACAGTAATTTCGAAGGCTTTACTTCAAAATTCTTTTTTTTCTCATTATCTGCAAGTTTTTAGCTGTCCTGTTGGGTAAAATCCAAGAATCCCAATGAGGTTTCAATAATGTTCATTGCTGTAATGTTTTGATTTTTCATTCATCCAGTCCGTTTTTAATAGAACAATTATTCCACTCGCGCTTGTTGAATATGAGATTATTATAGCCAACTCAGCGCCACGTGCCTCGTAGGCTATCTTCCATCTCATATCCAACGTGCACTCGTGGAATAATTGTTAATTATAATTAAATAATAATTATTTATGGGCAAAATTTTCAGTGGCTGTACTTTAAATTTATTCTTCTCGGTCTGAAACTGTTTTCTTTTTATTTTAGGTGGACTTCAGCATGCATATTTTGGAGATACAGAAAATTGAGAGTAGTAAGCCTCTTTTAGTAAGTCAGCTCTCAATTCTTCAGTAATTAACAATTGTTGGATTTGGCTTTCGTATCATCTGAAGAATTATGGAGTTCTCAGAGGATAACTATAAATTTACCGTTTGAGTTATATTGGTTGGTGTGTAGACTGTTGAAGACAAGGTTATATTGTATGTTAGCTTTGACAGTGACAACAGCATTCAAGTTTCATGACATTGCTTTTATTTTCTATCCAGTATTATAGTTAATGATATATTTCCTAAGGGTACATAAGTTTTTACAGCATAGGTGAGAACTCATACTATTTTAATACAATTTTGTAATATTCTGATGGTAACATGTTTTGTTTACTGAATGATAGTACACATTAAGGGCTAGACTTAACATAACATGTATTTTTAAATTATTTTCAGATAACGCTGACATGTGGTGATAAGCCATGTTATTTCCGAGTTTCTCAGCCACGAGACAGTATAGAGATAATTGCTCATATTTTGGCTTCACTAAAGTCCAACTTCCCAGCTGGCAACCCTGAGTAAGTACATGTACAGTGGAACCTCGATATAACGAGGTTTCATCATATAGAGGTTCTTTTCCATAAATTTTGCTATTACTGGGGTTAAAAAAATCATACCAAGGGTTTCATTATGTGGAGGTACAGTACAATATCAAGGTTAAACTTTACATGGAGTAGAAATTTTGTGGTCCTTCTGAAACAGACAAATATTATATTGCATTGTTATTACTAGTGTCTGTGCTCATTAACTTTAGGAAATGTATTCATGTTAATGGATTTTAATTAATACTAAGCTCCTTTTCCTTATCACTATACCTGTGGCGTTCACAAGGGGATGCTGTCAACGCTGTCTAAAGCGCAAAGTTACTAAATTTTGTTCAATGGGCTGCAAGCGCTGTGACAAACGAATTTGTTTGGCATGCTTTCCCAACCACATCGGTGCCGTCTGAGATGCGTCACAAGGGCGCGAAATTCAAACTGCAAACTACAGATTGTGCATTGTAGTATATATTTGAATGATTTGGACTCAAGGCATTAGTGACATTTATTTTATTGTATAAAGGTTCTTTCTTGATAATTTTAACTGCTATTGTTCATGTTATAAAAAAATTAGAGACTTTTTTTCCCTTCTCATTCTCGAAGCATTTTAAATAAATAGTGATCATGGCTATTTTATAAATTTTGCAGATGTTTATCTTCCTCAAATTAGTTCCATGATTCACTGTTTGGAGTAATTGTAAGCTAGAATTAAAGATCATTCCTTGCTGAACATTTTTTGTCTTAAGTGTTTGCATTTTTCTTTGTAGTTTTCTAGATATAAGAAACTTTTTGAGGAAGGGTAGAAAATGAGTCTGTAGCTACTGCAGATCTAATTAGCTCCCGGGAATAAGGGGTCATGTTTCCTTGGTCTCCTGTGGGGCTTAAATGGTTAACAGTGTGGTGTTCCAAAAAGTAACTGTAACCCCCGAAAGGGATTTTTTCTGTACATTTTTTCTGTACATTTTTTTTTACTGAAGCTGGTTGCTGTCTTTAACTGAACATTGATGTTATTTTTTGTTGCGCTTCATAAGCCGACTTCTAAGGGTGGTATATGGTCCACCAGAGGAAAGTGATGAGCGGCAAGCACAAGTAACAACACTTGTAAATAACCTGCGAAATACAGAAGGAGACATTGAAACAGGACCATGTGGTGAGCATTGACCCTATCACTCTCAACCCTTTAAACCCTGAAATCAACCTGTAGATTCTCCTCACTGTTCTCCATGTTTCTATTGTTCTGTTTGAGAGAATTTGTTTAAATGATAAAACATCAAGACAGTTCATCATTGGCCATCATTTCATTCATTCTCTTCACCTGCACATTTGATATGACAGTGATATTGTTAAAAATAAGTTATTTGGTGTAATAATTTAATCCATGTCACTAGAGTGATACTGGTTTTTATTCCTGGGGATAAGGAATTGAATATATAATCCTGCTATTGTGTGTTTTCACATGACGTCATGGCAGCCATATTTGTGTCCCAAAACAATGAAACGGCGGCCATGTTTGTGTCCCAAACCAGTCCTCTGGGGGTTGAACTCTTTTCTTATGTAAACGCTTTCTTTTGTTCCAATAAATCTGCATAGATGCTGGCCACGTGAGTGAAAACACTCTATAAGCCATCCCTTTTTTTGTTATTGCTGGATACAGACAGTAGATAGTCAAGTTTGAGTAATGTGTATGTTCTGAAATAATTTATTCTGGTTTCCTTAGGTGGATTTACAAAAGTCTATGTTTCCATTTGTGACTTTTATGGACAGCCACATTTAGAAGAAGTTGTTTGGGTATGTCTTATTTTATCATCCGTCTATGCCTCTTTGTTCATTAACCCATTTGCCAGGGCTTCTGATATTTTGCGCGGTCGTGGATTCGCAAAGTTCAGGTATTTCTGCGAAATCCCGCGAAATTCCCAAAAAAACGTGAAATACCGCGAAATCTGCCAGAAATATTACCAAATACATGTCGGCAAAACATATCTAATACTTATCTTGGCTATTAGACCTGTGATATTCACCCCAAACGTCCAAATTTATCTTGAAACTTTGTCACTGCAATGAGTATTAAAACAACGTCCCAAAACTACCAGGCGTTTTTAGATGAACGTTGGGAAAAACTGGGCGCTAACCATAATGTTAATAGCCTTAGCATTCACTCATTTCTCGAGTGAACTGTTGTTGAAAGAGCAAATGATTATCCCTGTTAAAAAAACGTTAAACAATGCTGGTCATATAGACGCAAAATTGATCAATTTTAGCGTAATTTGCCCAAAAAATCCAGGGAAAAGTTTTTTACTGATTGTTTCTTGGCGAAGTTTCCTCCCGAAATTTCACCTGAAATCGGCCGATTTTTCTAAGAATTTGCCCCTGAAAATCCCGCGAAATTTTGCTTTTTTTTCCGCAAAATATCAGAAGCCCTGATTTGCCCCTGAACCACTCATAACCGCCCATGTGGATCCACATCCCTTCTACCTCTTGTGATGTCATCAGTTTTAATGGTCAAGCACAACTTTGTCCGCTACAAGTAACTTGTGCAGAGTGAAGAGATCTTTCAAACCATACCAGAATGAGCAGGTTTCAATCAAGGACACCCCAGAAAAAGGCAAAAAAACCATGTAACGTTGACCTGAAAATTTCCATGAAAATCTTGTTCCACTACTGACCTTACTATGTACTTTCCTTTCCTCTAATCCTAATATCCTAAGAGCTTTCCCAAAAACCTTTCCCACCAAAATGAAGCCTACTAAATCCCCAACCAAAAAAAAATGAGGCGAGAAAAGCGTATAAAGAGGGAGGAGAGAAAGTGAAAAGTAAAAGTCATGACTGTTGTGTCACTTTTAAGCCAAAAAACTATTTCAAACTTTTGCTTTCTGCCCATGCCCGAACTTCGCAAGCTGATATTTTGCATCTCGATCAGAAGGCCACAAGGTGTGCGACCTGTAGACGACTTTGTGCTAAGTTTTAGCTCTTTATAGCATGACAGCTTGATGACCAGAAAACTGCTCAACTAGCTTCAAAACGTGTTTTTCTGCCAAATTTCCAGAGGCAGATGAGGGGCATGGTTAAGTCAATAAGAGAATTCAATTGATTTGAAATAATTATGAAAGAGTATGAATTGTAGTGGTTAAATTAATGTATTGTTGTATCCTGTTTTTTTTCCCTTTCTACAATTTAGGATATTGACACAATTTACTTATCACTTAATACCAAAGTACTGAACATCCAGGACTTTGACCACTTAGACCAAAAGTAAGTCAAAAGATTTTCATATTTTTCTTATGATAGAAATTAGTTGTCACATGTACGTGTATGCCACAGTTTGTCTTAAATTCTGAAATGCACAAAGGCTCGGTGTAGCCAGGTCTCATAAGATTGTCCTTTTTTCTCCATTTTAGGTCGTTAGATTAAGTAAGGCCTTTTACATAATGATATTTAATACAATTAAACTTATTGAGAATACAAGTTCCAAGGTTGATTACCACTTGTGTGCCTCTCAATTCTTGTTTTTTTTTTTTTGTGAAAGCAATGTCAATAAAATTATTTGTTAGTTTTAAGGATACTTGCAACTTTAATGTTCAACATTAAGAATTTAATTCTTTCTGTTAAATATGGAACCTTTCAGGGATTTGGTTCCCATTATTTCAACACTGGAGTACAATGATTGGTTTACTAAAGTGACATGTGATTCATTCAAACTGGTAAGTGATATTCTCATTCTCATGCATGCATTGTTTATTTAAAGAATTCATAAAAAAAAGAAAAATTTTACAGGAAGCCATTGAAGAGCAGAACAGAGCTTTTGTTTGGCATGCAGTTAACTTTGTCAGTGTGTGGTCCAATGTATAATAAACAACAAAGGGCCCAAGGTAGAGCCTTGAGCAACTCCAACAGATACTGCAGTTGGGTCAGACTGGGTATTTGCCACAGCAGGTAACTAGGCTTCCAATGAACAAATTTTAAAGTAAACAACAGTGTTCTTTTTGTTTCAGGGATCTGAGGTCTGTGATGCAATTATAAGAGTCATCAAAAAATCATCGTCAATTGAAGAGTTAGTTCTGGATAATGTTGGGTTTGGAAGGTAATTTCTCTGGATAGTACGATTCAATTATTTATGTTTGCATGGGGCATTATACGGTAAACTTGAGGGCAAGTTGATTTATTGAAAAATATATTATTTAGATTTTTGATTTGTAGTCAATAAATAACAATTATTCACTGAAGTGGAGGTGGCTAGTCCTGGATATTTACCGAACTGCGAAGCAGTGAGGTAAATATCCAGGACTAGCCACCGACACTGAGGTGAATAATTGTTTTAGTATATACTAAAACAGTGAGATAATTGAGTACAAAAACGACAATTTTTAACTCAAATACTGTTGCCAACGATTACAATTTTGGCGCGTAATGACCGGGCGGCCGCGACCGTCGCTTTTTCTTGCCGACAACTAAAACTTTTGAAGGCATTTGTTTAGCTCTTGCGGGGAAATTTCTTCAAAAGGAGTTGTGAATTCTTTTTGTATTTAAAATCATTCTATAAAAAAGATTATTAAATTTAGTTTTAAGCTTATTTATGAACAACTCAACTGAATAAAGTAAGCAAAACTTAAGCTTCATTTGCATTTGTAAACAAAAACTTTTTCACCGGTTTTATCGATAAATTCGTGTCAAAAAGACAAAGCTTTACCTGTTAAAACTTCCAATCCGAACTTCGTCACCTTCTTCGTGTATTTCGGAAACAGCTTGCTTGATTAGTTCTGAAATTTCTTTGTTTGTTTACGGCAGCAAACCGGGAAGGCATTTTGCTTGCAACTTACATGAGTTTGGCGTCGCTCGCTCCGAGGAACTGGAGGTGAATCAGTGAATAGTGCAGGATATTCACTGATTGAGTAGCCAATCAGAGCGCGCGAAAAACACTATCCACTGTTTTAGTATATACTAATAAGTATATATATATAGTTTATACGACATATTATTGTAGCTATTTTTTTATTTTATTTTAATTTTTTTCCATTATTAATTATTAGATTTGTAAGTTAGACTTTCTGTTTTTTTTTCTTCTTTCCTTTTCCAAATTTGTTAATTAAATCGGAAGAGCCACACAGTGGAGATTTAATAAAGATACTGTACTATACTATACTGTACTGCTGTATAGATGTAGAGCACTTAAACCGCATTTATAGATGTATTGTCTTGCACAACAGAGCTGGGCTCTAATTAAACTGTTGACCCTAGTTTTTCCTTGTATATCCCCAATCTCCCAAGTCATTAACTTAAGGGCTTAGGGACTATGTACATTGTGAAACTCATTTCACACCTTAGAGAACATCCACAATAAAAAAATACCATTGATGTACATGTACAAAAAAGTACCACGTTTCCTTTTTTAAGGACATAATATTTCAGAGTTTAGATAATACATGTAGGATTTGGTAAATAGACTCAGAAGGACCTCTTTTAATGTGTTTTTGTAGTTTTAATTAAAAATCAGGTTGTAAAGTGGTTTCAACCATAATTAAATCAATGTGTGATCTTTGAAAAACTCTGACCCTTGTTTACTTCTCACACTTCACTTGCTAGTGGTGATAGAGTTTACCAGGAAATAAAAAGTGGCCCATCAGGGGCGGATCTAGGGGGAGGGTGGGAGGAGTGCACACCCCGCGGCTTTCTAACACAACTGGTATTCTGCAAAAAAGTAAAATATTTGTGGTTTATTGGTGTTGAAGTAAAACATGAGACAAGGTTGATATGGTTGATATGTTGATGTGTATTCTCTGCAGTTCACATTATGTTATTGCCTAGTCAAAAGCCTTCTTTGTATTCGCTTTTAAAATTTGTTTATGTCACCAGTTGGTAACGCCATTCGTTAGTGGTGCACCCCCTACTAAGAAAAATCCTTGATCCGCCCCTGCACATGTAGCTATTGCCAGTGCAAATACTAACTAACAAATACTCTGTGTTGTTAAAGGGTATTGCTAAATACTAATACTTTGCTACAAATTCCTTTTAGAGATTACTGTCAAAAACTTGCCCTGGCTCTTACATCTAACCCCAAAACAGCTTTACATTCCTTGAGTTTGAATGGTAATGCTATTGAAGACAGAGGTATGTTTTGTAACAGAATCAAAATCATCCATAAAAAACAGTCTGCCCTAGTAGAGATTCATATAGTATTAAAAATGGTAGACGTCTGTCATGTTTCAGCACAATAATCTTCATGCCACTAAATAATATAATTATAAATCTCTCAGCTACATTACATAATTATATTGTGTCATCTACATTTCGTTATTTCTTTTTTTGGGTCGTTAAAATGCAAGGCAGCGTAATGGCAATAAAAATCAGGATGGTAGACCTGAAAGCCTCTATGAGAAAGAAATAATGCATTACTGTACGCATAGCAACAACAACAAAATCAAATAGCTTGTGCTGCATTACATCATTATCTTTTTGATACTGACTTCTGCAGTATTAAGTAAATCATTAAACGTTTGCTGTGTCTCTGTCTGATTTTTGTCTCCTTGATGTCAAGGTGTGATCCATTTATCTGGGGTGTTTAGCAAGCTCCCTCATGGCTTGGTGTCTCTTTCTCTCGCTGAGAATGGTATCACCCCCAAAGGTAATGCTGGATGTCTTGGAAACATGATAATAATGAACCTCTGTAATTTATATTACCCACACCCCAATATAACAACTGATTTTCTTTCCAGCTCACTGCACAATGTGTGGTAAGACTTAATATAACACATCCCTGCAGGGTTTGTACAGGTCATGGAAAACCTTGGAAGTCATGAAATGTAGCAGTTTCATTTTCCAGGCCTGGAAAGTCATGGAAATTTATTGTAGGGACGGGAAGTCATTGATAATTGAAGCTACATTTGTTATATTAGTTCGTGCACACTCCAAAACAAGGACAAAAAGATGTAATTAAACAGCTTTTAAAAATGGCACACATTTTTGTAGACACTAAAAAGTCATCTGTTAAACTGAGTTAGGTAAAAAAGGATAGCTTTAAAAGTTTCCATAAGTGAGAGCTACATGTGTATACCTAAAGTCATGCAAAACTGCAAAAGCTCATGCATAAAACTCACTGAAAGTCATGACATTTGAAGAGCTCAAAAGAGTAGGAACCCTGAAGGTGACTTGGGTAATAATAGTGACTTGGGTGACTAGGTTGACTTGGGTGACTTGCATAACTTGGTCAACTTGGGTTACTAGGGTGACAAGGGTGACTAGGGTGACTTGGATGACTTTGGTGACTAGGGTGACTAGAATGACGTCCGCGACTTGCATAAGTAGGGTGACTTGGGTGACTAGGGTGATTTGGGTGACCAGAGTGACTTAGGTGATTTGGGTGACTAAGGTGACTAGGGTGACTAGGGTGAAAGAGGGTCGTGTCTCATTTTCTAAGTGGTTTTCTGCTACTTATTCTCAGGAAAGTGATAGTTAGACTTTGTTAGGGTCTGGTCATTTGTTGTTTTATTCAAGTTGATTGTGATGTCAATATAATTTTCTGAGCTATTTTGTCATTTTTCCTTTACTTTTTTATTAATAATCTTAAGTACTTTGTTATACATAACTTTAAGGGGCACAATATTAGTTTATCTAGATGTGCCCCTCTCCTCTCCTTTTAATATACAATGAAATTCAATTTAAGTGTTGTAACTTCTATTTTACGCATTTTATTTCCTTTGTAAATCTTTATCTGTTACTATATTATTTTTCTCAGTTATATTTACATAACTATGTATCAGCTAGGAATTGGAGGAATAAATAAAATAAAAAAATAAAATAAAATAAATAAAATAGATGTCAATGTACTTTGAAGAAGTTTTATTTGAATGGTCACACCAGAGGATTTCTTCCACAGACTCAAAACCAGTCAATACAGCATCATAAATAGTGTCATTTCTCCTCAACTGAGTATTTCATGCATTGGCACCTCAGTAAGAGCCAGTTATAGTACAGTATAACAAACATTTATAGCACCATTTGAAAGTACTTCTTAAGAGTTTTCAGGGTCACATCAGGAGATTTGAACAACGTCACAATCATTGTCTCTATAATACCTTACATGATGCATAAGCGGGTTATAGTGATATTATCTCTGTACATCTTTCTGCAGGAGCAAGTTCACTTGGCCAGGCTTTAAAATCCAATAAATATAATGAAAGTTCTCTGCAGAGGTAAGTGAATTTGAAGATGCTGATCTTCACTTTAGACATCCTTTGTCTTTCCCGTCAAGACATGTTTGCAGTGCAGTTTTTACCTACGTTGCTGCTTGAAAGTTTTGTGATGCCTTTTTAACATGATTGTTTTATACAAACTTTTGACCACTTGGATAGTTTTCAGTAATGTAGATCAACTCAAATCGATGATGTCATGAAGGCAGACTTGTGCATTTAAGAGGGTTTCATTTTAAATTTTGATTTGTGGAAAACATGTCACGACGATATCAAAAACCTTGTCAAATCTTCACTGTTTTATGATTTTTTTTGGTGCCAGACTGGATCTCAGCAGAAATCCTTTCAAAGGAGAGGGAGTTGCAGTAAGTCAATGTTATGTTCATTATAGATAAAACGCTTTTCAGTGAAGCTGTATGCTTTTTCACCGACTGCCCCTTGCATCCTGCATCGGTAGGCTTTGCTTGTATTGTAAATTTTTTTATATCTTTTTTTGGGTTTATTCAGTTGGTTATAAGAATAATAATAATAAAATAATGCAGAAAGATTGCCATAAATTCACTGTCTTGAGATTTAGGATAATGTCACTTGCTCCTGAATCACGCCTGGCTGCCGAACCAGTGCATTCAAGCAATTTCTAGTCTTTGAATGTAAACTGACGTAATATTCACAGGTATTCTAGACTACATATAGGTTCCTTGTGTATTTTCCTTACACAACATATGCAGTGTTAGTGTGTAGGTCATTAGTTAAAGGCGACAGTTGACTCACTACCGTTCTTCATGGTACTTACATGTACAGTTGTATAAACCAACGATCTTTATTTATTTATTTCGTGACGTGTTTGTCTATTTATTTACTTTTTATTTAACAGTTAATGAATCTATATGGTTCTACGTTGATTTTCCAGGGATTGTGTGATTTTTTCGCCAAGCCAAACATTTTAACCTGTTTGGATCTGTCATCCACTGAATGTCCTCTTGATTTGGTAACTACATTCTATAATTTTATAATAAACCCTGCTGATCAGCTAATGCATGTGTACCGTTTTGCTTGACAAAATACAAGGAAAAAAAGAAAACAAAACAACGAAACAAATCATGACAAAACGAAACGAAAAATACGGACCAATTCCAAAAACAAAGCAAAAAGAAACAAACAAAACAAATAAAGGCAGGGAAGTCTTTTCTTTTAAGATCGACGTTGAAGGATTTAGATATCTGGTGAAAGTTGGTGGTCATAGATCGGGAAATGTTTAAGGAAAAATTAAATTCTTCAAGGGCCGGGAAAAATCAGGACATTTAAATTTGAGTTAAAAAATTGAGATATTTTGGAAGAAAGGTCGGGGAAGAAGCCTTTCTGGCCTTTCAAGTTTATCTCAACAAATTATTATGTATATGTATTCCCTTAATGAAAAAGGCAAACTGTTGAAATGATAATCAGTGAGTACCTTTCATATGGGAGTCACCCCACCCGCAAAGTTGTCAATGGGGAGCTTAAGCAACGACGACGGCGACGTCAACGAGAACGGCAACAAAGCAGTAGGTTTAGATTGGCAGAACAACAACATTGCGCTTGCATCACGCCTTTTTGTACATGTCGTTGCCGTCACTGCACGACTACGACTTAAAAATGCCTAATTTCACGTGTTGAGGAGAACGTGAACACATGAGAACGACTTTGTTTTTCTTTTCTGAAACTTCGATGCAGTCTTAGAATTCAACCCCGGAAAAATTGGCAACATTTGACGGATTGAACGAGATGAAATAAGCGCGATAAAGTTTAAAGCAGCTGGAATTCACCTTTTAAGTGACGTTTTCGTAGCCGTAGTCGTCCTTATTATTTTATTAAGCTCCCTAATATCGACAGGGGCCGGGCTGGGAGACTTCCCCTGGCAATTATGAGCATGACGCGCGGGTACGTTCACAGGAAACAAAAGGAAAACAGAACCTAAAACAATTCCTAGCTGTTCAGTTGCCTAATTATTGTTAATGTAACTGGCAGCTTGAAATCTTAGCAACAGCCCTGCTGGGCGCAGGGTAAAATGTTATGAGACTCACAACTTTTAGATAGTATTTGCTGCCCTTAACTGTGTCAAATTGATTCGTGAAGAAATTTCAAAACATAAGTTTGCAAAGTTGTCGGTATTGATTAATAAGACTACAAAAATCCTAGCCTTGATTCTTCACATAGCATGTTTTTCTTTGTTTTCTTGTCTGCACAAATAATCAATGAGCATGAATTAAGCATAATCATGAACTGCCTCCCTACACTTCATTATTGGTAGTGCCTCTAGCTCTTGTCACTCCACCCTAACCTCTATAAATTTTAGTTTTGCCCCTACTGAACACTTAAGCATTTGAGGCATGAAAACGTATTGGTAATGTTCTAAACGTTTTTTTTAGCTATTTGGTGCTCTCATTAGAGGATGTGCTCAGCAGTTATCTTCCATCAAACTTGCTGGAAACAACTTTACCTCAAAGTAAGAAAACAAATTAACCCTCATCTTGGTTAACAATTCTTCTGTTTAAAACTACCTTCTCTAATGTTAGGAGAATGGAATATTTGGAGCAAAATTCATTTGAACATTAACTTTTTCCCTTTATTACTCATGTTGGTTCATGTATTCAATCCTTCTTTTGTCCACATGTCATAACAAAAAATTTCATTCCTAGTTCTGTGACTTGTGTGACTTCCACTTTTTATCTAGTTTGTTGGATGTTTACTTTAAAGACTGTTTGTCTTTTTCAAATTCACTCTTAATTTTGTGATACTAAGCGTAAATTTCAACAAATCCCCTTACCGTACAAGATGGTATAGATACTGTGCATGTACGTTCTCTTTCATTCAATTTGTTTCTGTGTATTTTCTATTTAGAAAAAGTAAAGATGCTGTTGTACCACCATCCTTTACACAGGTGGGATAACGAAGTTCCTTATGGTTTTCAAACAGAAAAAAAAAAAAAAAAATTCAAGGGTGCATTCCGTGTTATAATGTTTAAGAGCAGATGGTTTAATTGCGGGCTACCAGAGAAGCCAGCAGTCCTAATCTCCAGGTTGCTATTACGCATGATTGGCACGAATATAGCTAGCATTCGTTTGGACTTCAACTAGAAATGAGTAGAATACATAGAACGCAATCTAATCACGCGCATTTGGGATTTCTGAACTATCACGCGTAATATGATCACGCGTGTTTTGACCCTCTATCACGTTAAACTTACTCAAAGCACTAGCGTTGAAACAAGAGCAGTTTGAAACATGCCCGCACTACCTAATCTTTGGTTATTACTAGTATTAGAACCATGCGATGGAGACTAGCAGTTCCTGGGTCCACCCAAGGGCCATGAAAAGCTGGTTGCCAATTAACCCTTTTAATGCCGCTAATTGTGGGCAAATGAAAATTCGAATGGTAACACCATAGGCCTTGATTTGATTTGATTTTTGGCGTACAATCAGACCTTAAAATTAAAAATTAGAGGGTATCTCGTAATAACATGGCCTTGGAATGAAAGTGTTGACGAGATTGTAATGGTAACGAGGTTACTAGATAGAAAATGCCCTCATGAGGGTCTCTAACGTTTTGGCCAGAATACGTGGTCTTAATAGCAGGGTGACAGTGAGGTTGAGTTTCTTTGTCAGTGACTGATGGTCACTACTGGTGTCATTCGTATATATATTTTTTAGTTTTTCAGCAGTTCCCAGGCTCTAAAATTCTTAGATGTGTCTGACTGTAAATTGCACGCAGATGCTGTCAGGTAAGGTATCTTGTTTAAATCGAAGCTTTTGTATACTGGCAGTTAGATATAATCAAGTCGAAGTAAAGCTCCTTTAGGTGCTGCTACTGGTTTCCTTTGTAATTCTTTACAACATGCAGCTGACTAACATTTCCATGCTACATCCTGCCAAGAGTCAACCACTGATTACTAGTGCTCTTTCTAAGCAGCGTTTTAGCCTGATAAAGTGGGAAGTACAACCTTACTTCTCTTCTAAGCTCTTCGTGAGGGTGGTAACACCTTTGTTAATGCCTGAATTGAATTGCATTATGAAGTTCTAATCAGCAAGTAAAGTACAGCGTTTTTGAGAGAATGGTTTTAGTAAAAGCCTAATGTTTTGGCTTCTAGGGGACAATGACAGTACTCATGGCTGCTCTGTCCTACAGAACTTGGGTTAATCTTCATATTGGTGGGCTTATTATGAGTTGAATACAAAGTCGCTACCACAAATTTTATGAATGGCTGGAAACCTGGGCCATCATAGGGTCATAGGGTCATAACTCTGGAAAACGTGCTCGATGCTTGTTGCTCTTATTCATATTCCACCTACTTTTGAAATAACTCCTTTGTTTAAACCTCTTGTGATAAAATATTGTTGTTTAATTTCGATGCATCACTAAATTAGTTTTTTTTAACACTCTTATTTCTTAGAGCGATCCTTCAAGGACTACATGAGAACAGTGTCATTTCTGATGTTGAGGTCAACATAAGCAACAATGAAGTAAGTAATAAGCTATTTCAGAGTTGCCCCAAGCTTCTGTTTCAAAGCGAGGTTAAGTGCTCAGCCTTTGATATGAAAATGATTTTTTATTCTTATGCAAATAAAACTCATTTTCACAAGAATGGTTTTACACTTGGCCTGGTTGTGAAAGTGACAGTTTTTGGAACTCGGAAATAGCCTGTTAATAGTGTGAATCACCTTTCGCCTGAAATCTATCTTATTTTACGCGTTTTTTCAAATATGATGGCTACGATTGCCACAAAAAAGGAAAGTAATCAAAATACAGTCGTTTGATTAATTCTTGTATTATATCATGATGGTCAACAACAATTGTCATACAAACAAATTCCAAAACTGAGACCAACAATTTCAACGAAATCGAATATTTCGTTCGAATCGCTTGAACTTTATCACCGATTAAACGAGGTTACGTATTAAAAAGGTTGTTACGTATTCCCAGGGGGATCTCTCCCTCGTCCCTATTCAGAGAGGGTTTCCTTTATTTGGTGGCGACGGCGTCCCTTTGGCGCGGCGCTTGATGGTGTGATTTTCGTCTTAAGAACCAGTCTTCACTCTGATTTTTCACTACGCGTCTATAGTATAGTAGGGATCAGTTGGGCCTCTTTTTGGGCAGGAGTCTCGTTAAGGAAGGCAGGAATTCATGAACGCCCCTGATGTCATAGCGTTTTGTCTTTATCTTATGATTAAAATGCGGTAGATTCTTGGTTAAGATTAAGTCATGTGCTATTTTAAGGTGGACTAACCGGTTGGTGGTGGAG
The DNA here is from genome assembly GCF_958299795.1 of Porites lutea. Taxonomy (NCBI): domain Eukaryota; kingdom Metazoa; phylum Cnidaria; class Anthozoa; order Scleractinia; family Poritidae; genus Porites; species Porites lutea. The sequence continues at coordinate 29,298,936 of NC_133202.1, forward strand.
GTAAAACGATGGAGGTGTGGTGGTGGCAGTAGTGGTGGTGGTGGTGGTGCAGGAGGGAAAATAATAGAGATGTGGTTGTGGTGGTGGTTGGAAAACAATAGAAATGTGGTGGAGGTGTTGGAGGAGAAAAAACAGTAGAATGTGGTGGTGGTGGTAAAACAGTAGAAACTGGTAGTGGTGGTGGTGGCGGCAGGGGGAGTGAAAAATTGTTGTCCTTGGTATAAGCTAAAAGAGCTAGTTTCACGTCGTCTTCATTTAATAGGCGCGATTCGCGCACCATAAATCAGTAAACCGGAACCAGGAAAATTAAATGTCTGTAATGGACAATAACGGCAGCAGGAAATAGAACGCACATGATTACGTTACGACTCAGTGATTTTAAGTCACACGCGAGTTAGCGCTTGTTTTCTTCGACAACATGAGTCGGCAAATACTTGTAAAGCAAGACTTTCATCAACCTTAAAATAACTAGATAACCTGTCCAGCCGTTCGGCGTTCATGTATTCCTGCCCTCCTTAATGAGACTTCTGTCCAAACGAAAGGCCCAACCGGTCCGTACTAAACTACTCGCATCCGATATACGTAAAACACATCGGCCTGAAACAAATAGAAAATCACAGGTTCTTCCTTTCGTGTATTTTATTCTGTACCTCTAGCTGTTCCCATATATTCCCTGCGATCGCGGGTGAACGTTTCTTTTTTTCAGTGATCCAGCGATCCCAAAGATCGTTGCGATCTTATGAAAACAAGCCTCTATTTGATGTCTTGCAGTTAAGAGGTCCTGGAGCCAAAGCCATTTCAGATAACATATCCAAGCTTAAGTGTGTCAGTAGACTGGATATAAGCGATAATGGTGAGTATGAATAATAACCTGCAACGTAAGCCTTTCACTCCTAAAATTGGTCAAAGAAGGAAAAGCTCAGGAAAATTCACATTTCTTTTTATAAAATGTGTAGTTCCAGAAAATATGCATACTTCCCCCACGGAGGGCACTTTTGTTTTAGACCCCCACCCCCTTAGAATTTTCATTCCAGTTGGTGCCTGTCATTCCCACTTCGTTGGGTACCCCCTGGAAAGAACATTTCCGTCAAAAATACTCTTGCACTGTACTTATGTACACTTTACTTCTTCTTCCATCAAATTGGCCTTTTTTATGCTAGAGACGTTAAATTTGTCATGAGACGACTTAAACGTCTAGTGTAAAAACGGTAAATAAGACAGACGCATTTAACGTCTGACGACATAAACGTCTTGTGTTACGCACTTAACAGACAACTTCAACGCCTCAGACGTTAAATGCGTCTAATATTAAAACGGTACGCCTTAAACTGGGGCGTCCAACCCGTCCAGAAACGACTGGAAGGAGTCAGTGTTTCGTCTTTTTTCAGAAAAGTCTGTTTTTTCAATGTTTTCGTCTCCTTTTATGCGTCCCGTTATTGCACCAGACGACTTTAACTTTATACTCGCTGTTCTGGAAACTAGCCCGCCGCGCTCGTTAAATGCGTCTAAAGACGGCCATTGGCCTACTGCCAATGTATAGGTGTTTATGGGTGCCATTCTGCACGCCTCTTTACAGTACTTGACCTGTGTTGTTATGGCCTCCTTGAATGCTAATCGCTCCCTTTTCTCGTTTTAGGCTTTGAAGGAGATTTAGTCAAGATACTTGAGAAGCTGTCTTCCAACAAATCTCTTAGATATTTAAACTTAGGGCAGAATACAAAACACGCCAGGTAAGATATCAAAAAGCTCTGTTTTAAAGTTATCAGTATTAGTTAGCGTGCACCTAAGAATCTCACATAGTCAGCCGACACCCTCGCCTAATCAATACCAGCATTAGCCTGCGTGGCGTACGATTCTTCTGGAGTGTTTTCCTTTTGTGGTTCGTAAACTAAGAGACTCAACCGCGCGAATGCGGAACCGAGGACTACAAAAAACCCATCGTTTTCTGTTTCGACCTCGGTTCAGCTTTTGCGCGTCTTTAACTCTTACTTTGCGAACCACAAAACAAAACCCGTCAGCTACACGGGCTTGAGCAGCATTTATTGTTGAAAACTTTATAGTCACTAACAATTTAACTGTCGATAGATAGACTGTTATTTCAAAGTAAAATCATTGTCATTATTGTTCATATACAACTCTTTTTTGATTGAAAAGAAATTTTCAGTAGCAATTCTACACCTGTTATTTTATTACAGGAGTTACGCTGCTGTTATGGAAGCACTAGTTCAGCTTATTTCTGAGGAAAACTCGGTTTGTAATTCTTAATTGTATAAGAATTAGCAAACATAGGTTGCTAACATAACTATCACGGTACTTCAACTCCCTGCTCTTGTACCAATTTCCTATTATTAGATTCTTTTTTTTTTTCACTTAATGTAATGTAAAAGGTCAATGTCTATTGTTTTTCGTTCTTACGTTTTTCTGGAAAGGGAAACAAACTTGACTTATAGTCTTTCTTGTACCCCGTCTAAACTGTAAGCTAAGCTCGTGGGGCTGTTTTAAGGAGAGGAAACCAAGATATTACAACCCCCTCCCCTCCCCCACCCCAGAAAATATAAGGAGTGCCAGCATTCCATACTGAGATTTGTGGCAAAGTCTGCGCAACCGAAGTGGTCAGTGGTTTCCTTTGAGTGTCTTCGACCAATCCTTGTTAACCTGCTGATTCAAATGACATAAGGTGATGCCCAGTCTCCTTGTAGTGACAAATTTGGACTGCACCAGTCCTATAAAGGAAACCTGCTTTTAACGAAAATGTTAAATGTAATTCGCACGGAACCACTCACGGGGTCGGAAGAGCGCTTTACTGCAGAGTGGGAGTTCGTGGGTTTGTTCCTCAGGGCCAGACCAATATTCTATGTTTTCACTGTCACGCTATCAAACGTAAAAATGCAAACCAGTCAATACAGAATGTTCAGAATCTGGGAAATGAAAGAAGATGAATATACAAAAAGCCTCGCCAAGAATCTGGCGTAATTCGTATGCGAGATATTCGGAAAAAAGTTTTGACTAAATTTGTAAGGCTTTGTATGGAGCCGCCATGTTGATGTCCCTTTGAGGGGCACAAATATGGCCGCCGGAAACCAACAGAAACATCTGTTTTTGAGTTTCCTACTTTGCGTGAATTTATCGCTTGATGAATTCATAAAGATTAAAGTAATATTTATTCTAAGATAAGGAATGTTTGGATAACAAAATCTCAAAAAATCAGTAATGTTTTTAACCCAGACAAGGACTTTCTCGGCCGCCAGCTAACTGCCGCGTCACTCAAAAGCCTGGAAATTCAGCTGTCTTCTATCGCAAAAAGAAGAACCCTTTGAAACCTAAAATTTGTGTAAATAAAGGTTTTTAGGTGCTGTAATACCTCATGAAAGTAGAAACTCAAAAGAATTGATAATTTCTTAGTTTGAATTTCGGTGACGTCATGTGAAAACCCCTAATTCACGGTCTTAAAACAGCTAAGAAATGAAGGTACTACTTGTGCCCTGCCAACCGCTAGACATTCGCGTGGCTCAGACGACCACGTGGAATGGGTGTCCCGTCTCCCGTTGGAGTCGTGATGATAGTGTTCTAAGTTCGTATTTGGTGCTAAATACATTGACCCTCGAATAAAGCGCTTTTTGCTTACTTCTCCGTGTTTATGTTTTTTTTAGCATCTAGAATCCATCTCCTTAGCTGAGTCTAAACTAAAACATGAACTCGACCCACTTCTGGATGCTCTTGGTACGAACGAAAGTCTGAAAGAACTTGATATCAGGTTAGGAAACTTATACTTCCTTTGTATTGTTTAACATCACATACGCTTTGACCCAGATTGACCCAACCGATCGATCATCGATTATAATCGGAGAAATATCTTTGTAAGAATTCCATTTATTTTTTTAACTGCGTGCAAGGCAAAGTAATATAAATTTAAGGTAATTTTTCCCAGAAAATGCACCTGCAATCAAATGTGAACGAAACAACCCTTAGAATTATACACAGACGTGGTGCTGTGTCTTAGCACACGACAGACATGTGAAATATATTAGAAAAGGGCTAAAAATGGATTACAGCCACATACTTCGTCTATTTCAATGAAAACATCAAAGGATTTTTTTCTTATTTGTCAACAATAGATGTTTTGGGGGGGCGGGGGGTTGGGTTGATAATCAATTGAACATTTTTCATAATCGATTACTGCATCGCTTAATGTTTTCAACTGATTATTTATCATAATCGATACCTCTAACATCTCAAGATTTTTCTTATGAATTCATTTGCTTTTTTAGCGGAAATCAAATGGGTGATGACGGTGCTCGGATCCTTGCCAAGGCCCTTCAGATCAACAGTAAACTCAGGTAAGAGCTGTTCACGGTGTTTTAGAACCATTTTGTGGCGTGGACCTACCGCTATTGGTTGCACTTGAACTTTTGTACCGGTAAATAGTTACGTATTTTGGCCAATCGTGAGGAGGTTAGTTCGTTCTTCTGTAGATAGCGGTGAATTCAAAAGTCTGAACGCGCTAAAAAGCTTCAAAGGAACTCGAAGGGACAAAGCCTAAAAGTATGTATTCGGACGTTTCAACGTGAGACGTAATACTGTAAATTTACAAACTACGTCTTACAGTGGAAGTACAATGGAACCACGCCTTACGGCCACCTCGTTATTACGGCTAGTTTTTTTCGGGCCGGCAAAACGGCCATACATTTCCTTATTAAAAAATAACAAAATCGATAACAATCGATGGAAATCGATAACAAGCAATAATCTTGAGGTAAATATATTCTGAACACGACGATGCTATTTGGCAAGCAGCACCCATAAGACCCGCTTTAGCGTAACACATTTTATTTTTGATGTTTTCAGCAACTACTCCAGGCGCAGTCTTCACCAGATTCTATTTATTTGTTTCTTTCGTTTCCTGGTTTGTTTTAATAGAGCTTTACATGTCCATTCAATCCAGACGTAGTTCTTTCTTAATGCGACTCATCAAAATCATAAGAACACTGATTTTGTTCTTTGTCATGCTCCATATTTATGGGGTTGCTACCTAGCGACAATGAGTTTTTTCTGCCACTTTTGCAGTAGTATTTCTTTCCTAGTCATAACTGTAACAAAATTCTCAAATCTAATTGCCTATCAACTGCCCTGATTTCAGCCTCAATAGGACAGTTTTAGGACAGTACGCGTCGTGCCTAAGTAATTGGACAGTATGCGCCATCACGCGCGCGCTTAAATGACTTTTTTTTTTCACTGCTAGCAAAAAAATTTTTGAATTTCTTGTGTTTTGATCTAAAAAAGAGCCTGATACATCGCAAATTTGGTTAAAATTGTGATTAATTGGTAACAGAACCTCGTGTCGTCTAATTCGGTCTGTGATCATACTCGTGATTAAACAAATCGGACTCCCGCTACGCGGTCGTCCGATTTTGTTAATCACTCGTATGATTACAGACCGATTTGGACTCCACTCAGTGCTTTTACCTAGCCTGAATTTCATCGGAATTGCTTCGAGTCGTTTTCTCCTCTCAGCAATGTCTGAATCGACCAGCCATTAATGCCGTCCAGTGACGTTACTACTACCCGAAAACCGGGTAGCGATTTTGATTGGCTGGTTGTCTAAACATTCGCATAGTTAAGTATAATTATGAGAAATTTTAGCGGGATTGTCGCTTGATATTCAGCGGATCGCATCGGTGGCATACTTGCGTGGAGTTCAAGCATTTCGATAATGTTTATCGTAAACAGCAAAATTGCCCTTGCCTTCAAAACTGAATTGCTAAATTGAACTGCGAATGAAGAATCATTGCGAAGAGTTGGTAGGTTTTTCATTTAGAGATGCTTTGTGGTTTCCGCAGTGATTTTGTTTATGCGAAGTTTCTGAGACCAATGTCATCTCATTCGACCTTCTTGCTGTTTTCAAGGTCAAGTGTAATGATTCTTGTTTTCTTGTTTTCTTTTTTCTTCGTTAAGGACCAAATAGCTTCTTTTCACTAAAGGAAATTGTTGTGTTTTTAAACTAAGTGTTCTGTGTGTGTAATTGTTTTATTGCGTGATTGCGACCGAGTTTGAATTACAACCGGTTCAGAGTACTGCGTGCAGTTGATAGTTTTAACGTTAAAGATGAATTACGATCGAAAAGAGTCAGTCAGCTGTTCTGAATCATGTAGACAATTCCAAACGATATTTTCTGGTTTGCCACTTAAAAATCGCGTTTAACTTTGTGCCTGAATTAAAGCAAAGGAGTAGTGCCATTAACGGCCGGTCGATTCAGGCGTTACTGAGGGAGTAATAACGACTGGAAGTAATCGGATGAAGTTTAGGCTATCCTGTTACCATTACTTATTATGAACTGTGCTTATGCTAAAAACTCAAACCAAAGAGAAATTCGTTCCTGTTAGTGCATTGTTCTTTTAGTATTGTATCAATTGAAGACATCGTGGTAATGTTGCACTTCTACCGAATAATGACTTAAGTCTTTTCCGATAATAATCGATAGTAATCGATAACAATCCTTAAAAATTATTATCGATTAACATCGGAAATCGGTATTCATGGTTCGTACAATCTTGAAAAGGTCTTGAATTTTAGTAGTCGTCTTGAAGAGTCCTTGAATTCTGTTAAGGTCCTTGAAAACTACTTGATTTCAATAAAAGGCCTTCTAAAGTCATTGAAATTCACTACCTTGTCTCCCCTAGACATCGGTTTTCTGTAAAATTAGTTTATTTCGCCGACAAAAATCGGGCTCATCCTACAGATCCATCGATCTAAGAAGTCCATCTGTCTACAGATCCGCCTATCCACAGATCCACCGATCTACGGATCCATCGATCTACCAAGCCATCGATCTTCAGATCCATCGATCTACAGATCCACCAATCTATAAATTCATCAATCTACAGATCTATCGATCTACGGATCCGTCGACCTACAGATCCATAGATCTACGGATCCATCGATTTATAGATCCATCGATCTATCAAGCCATCGATCTGCAAATCCGCCGATCCACAGATCCACCGCTCTACGGATCCATCGATCTACATATCCATCTTTCTACCAAGCCATCGATCTACAGATCCACCGATCTACAGATCTATCAATCTACGGATCCGTCGACGTACAGATCCATAGATCTACGGACCCATCGATTTATAGATCCATCGATCTACCAAGCCATCGATGTACAGATCCTCCGTCTTCCGATCCATCAATCTACACATACACCGATTTACAGATCTATTGATCTACAGATCCATCAGTCTCACATCCACCGATTTATAGATCCATCAATGTACAGATCCACCGATCAGGATATACAGAGCCACCGATCCACAGAATCATCGATCTACCGATCCATCAAACTACTAGATCCATCGATCTACAGATTCACTGATCTACCGATCCGTCGATCTACTGATCCATAGGTCTACGGATTCGTCGATTTACAGATCCATCGATTTACCAAGCCATCTATCTACATATCCATCGATATATCAAGCCATCGATCTACAGATCAATCGATCTACAGATCCATAAAGCTACCGATTTAGTAATCTACAGATCAACCGACTTGTAGATCCACTGATCTACAGATCCACTGATCTAGCGATCTACAGATCCACTTATCAAGTGATCTACCGATCCACCGATCTAGCGATCTACAGATCCACTTATCAAGTGATCTACCGATCTAGCGATCTACAGATCCATAGATCTAGTGATCTACAGCCCCACCGTTCTAGCGATCTACAGATCCACTTATCAAGTGATCTACCGATCCACTGATCTAGCGATCTACAGATCCACTTATCAAGTGATCTACCGATCTAGCGATCTACAGATCCACCGATCTACAGATCAACCGATCTAGCGATCTACAGATCCACCGATCTAGCGATCTACAGATCCATAGATCTAGTGATCTACAGCTCCACCGTTCTAGCGATGTACAGATCCACTTATCAAGTGATCTACCGATCCACCGATCTAGCGATCTACAGATCCACCGGTGTAGCGATCTACAGATCCACCGATCTAGCAATCTACAGATCCAGCGATCCACAGATCTACCGATCTAGCGATCTACAGATCCACCGATCTACAGATCAATCGATCTAGCGATCTACAGATCCACCGATCTAGCGATCTACAGATCCATAGATCTAGTGATCTACAGCTCCACCGTTCTAGCGATCTACAGATCCACTTATCAAGTGATCTACCGATCTAGCGATCTACAGATCCACCGATCTACAGATCCACCGATCTAGCAATCTACAGATCCAGCGATCCACAGATCTAGCGATTTAGCGATCTAGCGATCGACAGATCCATTAGTCTGAGATCATGCCCTCTCCCTATTATCCCTTTATGTCTCTCACGGGAAGAGGGCATGATACATTTGTTTGTCGGATTACATGTAAAAAAGCCGGAATCTGGACTTTTTTCTGATTGGATAGGAAACAATACGGATGATTTGCGCTGTTCCAATTGGCCAAAATGCCGCCATCCGTTAGTTGTTGTTGATTCCAGTCTGCATTTTTGCTTGCGTCATGAGCAGTGACTACACACGCGAGTTCGTTATAAAATTTCTGCCGGCTCAGTTTTTTTGAATTTGAAGAATGCCTAAATAGAAATTTCACCCATTGAAATATTTTCCATGTCATCGTATACTAAAAAGTTGCAGTCAAAAATTCACCCATCATTTGAATGCAATTTGATGCCGGCTACAAGTTACAGAAGCGACAAACGGGTTCACTTTTCAAATAATCAATTCATGAATGGAATCTTGACCTGGTTTGACTGTAATTCCTCCTTCAGAAACCTGCGAATTATTCTGAGCGATCTTCGCTTTCACAACACCTTTCAGTTCGTAAAATATGGTGCTTCAGCCTAATTTTTTTTCACTGCTTTCGGCACAGAACGAAGTTAACGTGCTTTAACCAGTAAATTCTTTATTATTTGTAGCTGTTTAATAAAGGTACGGCAGCTCCAGCTAGTAGTATTTGAACACATTTTAAAATTCTTTTTAGAAAGCGCCATCTGAACATGGACGTACTTAAAAATTTTGTTTTCCCTAAAATTGATTTTAAAAGAGATATTATTGTGCCAAAATTTGATTCCCGTATGGTAAACGCTTATTGGCTAATAAAATGACAGGTCAAGGAGACGTTAGATTATGTAAATTAGGGGGCGGTTAACGGCTCGTTAAATAAATGTATCAGGCGTTAATTTTTTCCTCTCTCGAGCCAAAGAAACAAAGAAGCAAAAAAAAAAACCGCCTGATCTCAGGTTACACATCCATAGATCTAGTGATCTACAGCTCCACCGTTCTAGCGATGTACAGATCCACTTATCAAGTGATCTACCGATCCACCCATCTAGCGATCTACAGATCCACCGATTTAGCGATATAAAGGTCCACCGATCTAGCAATCTAAAGATCCACCGATCTAGCGATCTGCAGATCCACAGATCTAGTGATCTACAGCTCCACCGTTCTAGCGATGTACAGATCCACTTATCAACTGATCTACCGATCAACCAATCTAGAGATCTACAGCTCCACCGTTCTAGAGATCTACAGATCCACCGATCTAGCAATCTAAAGATCCACCGATCTAGCGATCTACAGATCCATTGATTTAGCATTCTACAGATCCAGCGATCTACAGATCCATAGATCTGGTGATCTAGAGCTCCACCGTTCTAGTGATCTACAGATCCACTTATCAACTGATCTACCGATCAACCAATCTAGAGATCTACAGCTCCACCGTTCTAGAGATCTACAGATCCACTTATCAAGTGATCTACCGATCCACCGATCTAGCGATCTACAGATCCACCGATCTAGCAATCTACAGATCCAGCGATCCACAGATCTAGCGATTTAGCGATCTAGCGATCTAGCGATCTACAGATCCACCGATCTAGCGATCTACAGATCCATAGATCTAGTCATCTTCAGCTCCACCGTTCTAGCGATCTACAGATCCACTTATCAACTGATCTACCGATCAACCAATCTAGAGATCTACAGCTCCACCGTTCTAGAGATCTACAGATCCACTTATCAAGTGATCTACCGATCCACCGATCTAGCGATCTACAGATCCACCGATCTAGCAATCTACAGATCCAGCGATCCACAGATCTAGCGATTTAGCGATCTAGCGATCTAGCGATCTACAGATCCACCGATCTAGCGATCTACAGATCCATAGATCTAGTGATCTTCAGCTCCACCGTTCTAGCGATCTACAGATCCACTTATCAAGTGATCTACAGATCCACCGATATAACGATCTACAGATCCACCGATCTAGCGATCTACAGATCCACCGATCTAGCAATCTACAGATCCACCGATCTAGCGATCTACAGATCCATTGATTTAGCAATCTACAGATCCAGCGATCTACAGATCCATAGATCTAGTGATCTACAGCTCCACCGTTCTAGCGATGTACAGATCCACTTATCAACTGATCTACCGATCAACCAATCTAGCGATCTACAGATCCACCGATTTAGCGATATAAAGGTCCACCGATCTAGCAATCTAAAGATCCACCGATCTAGCGATCTGCAGATCCACCCCTCTAGTGATCTACAGATCCATATATCTAGTGATCTACAGCTCCACCGTTCTAGCGATCTACAGATCCACTTATCAAGTGATCTACCGATCCACCGATCTAGCGATCTACAGATCCACCGATCTAGCAATCTACAGATCCAGCGATCCACAGATCTAGCGATTTAGCGATCTAGCGATCTAGCGATCCAGCGATCTACAGATCCATAGATCTAGTGATCTACAGCTCCACCGTTCTAGCGATGTACAGATCCACTTATCAAGTGATCTACCGATCCACCGATCTAGCGATATACAGATCCACCGATTTAGCGATCTACAGGCCCACGGATCTAGCAATCTGCAGATCCACCGATCTAGCGATCTGCAGATCCACCAATCTAGCGATCTACAGGTCCATAGATCTAGTGATCTACAGCTCCACCGTTCTAGCGATCCACAGATCCACTTATCAAGTGATCTACCTATGTAGCGATCTACAGATCCACCGATCTAGCAATCTACAGATCCAGCGATCCACAGATCTAGCCATTTAGCGCTCTAGCGATCTAGCGATCTACAGATCCATAGATCTAGTGATCTACAGCTCCACCGTTCTAGCGATGTACAGATCCACTTATCAACTGATCTGCCGATCCACTGATCTAGCGATCTACAGATCCACCGATTTAGCGATCTACAGGCCCACGGATCTAGCAATCTACAGATCCACCGATCTAGCGATCTGCAGATCCACCAATCTAGCGATCTACAGGTCCATAGATCTAGTGATCTACAGCTCCACCGTTCTAGCGATCTACAGATCCACCGATCTAGCAATCTACCGATCCACCGATCTAGCGATCTACAGATCCACCGATCTAGCGATCTACAGATCCATTGATCTGGTGATCTAGAGCTCCACCGTTCTAGCGATCTACAGATCCACTTATCAACTGATCTACCGATCAACCAATCTAGAGATCTACAGCTCCACCGTTCTAGAGATCTACAGATCCACTTATCAAGTGATCTACCGATCCACCGATCTAGCGATCTACAGATCCACCGATCTAGCAATCTACAGATCCAGCGATCCACAGATCTAGCGATTTAGCGATCTAGCGATCTAGCGATCTAAAGATCCACCGATCTAGCGATCTACAGATCCATAGATCTAGTGATCTTCAGCTCCACCGTTCTAGCGATCTACAGATCCACTTATCAAGTGATCTACAGATCCACCGATATAACGATCTACAGATCCACTGATCTAGCGATCTACAGATCCACCGATCTAGCAATCTACAGATCCACCGATCTAGCGATCTACAGATCCATTGATTTAGCAATCTACAGATCCAGCGATGTACAGATCCATAGATCTAGTGATCTACAGCTCCACCGTTCTAGCGATCTACAGATCCACTTATCAAGTGATCTACCGATCCGCCGATCTAGAGATCTACAGATCCACCGATCTAGCGATCTACAGATCCACCGAACTAGCAATCTACCGATCCACCGATCTAGCGATCTACAGATCCACCGATCTAGCGATCTACAGATCCATAGATCTAGTGATCTACAGCTCCACCGTTCTAGCGATCTACAGATCCACTTATCAAGTGATCTACCGATCCGCCGATCTAGAGATCTAGAGATCCACCGATCTAGCGATCTACAGATCCACCGATCTAGCAATCTACCGATCCACCGATGTGGTGATCTACAGATCCACCGCTCTAGCGATCTACAGATCCATAGATCTAGTGATCTACAGCTCCACCGTTCTAGCGATCTACAGATCCAGTTATCAAGTGATCTACCGATCCACCGATCTAGAGATCTACAGATCCACCGATCTAGCGATCTACAGATCCATAGATCTAGTGATCTTCAGCTCCACCGTTCTAGCGATCTACAGATCCTCTTATCAAGTGATCTACAGATCCACCGATATAACGATCTACAGATCCACCGATCTAGCCATCTACAGATCCACCGATCTAGTAATCTACAGATCCACCGATCTAGCGATCTACAGATCCATTGATTTAGCAATCTACAGATCCAGCGATCTACAGATCCATAGATCTAGTGATCTACAGCTCCACCGTTCTAGCGATCTACAGATCCACTTATCAAGTGATCTAGCGATCCACCGATCTAGCGATCTACAGATTCACCGATCTAGCGATCCACAGATCCACCGATCTAGCAATCTACAGATCCAGCGATCCACAGATCTAGCGATCTAGCGATCTACAGATCCATAGATCTAGTGATCTACAGCTCCACCGTTCTGGCGATCTACAGATCCACTTATCAAGTGATCTACCGATCAAGCGATCTACAGATCCACTTATCAAGTGATCTACCGATCAAGCGATCTACAGATCCACCGATCTAGCGATTTACAGATCCACCGATCTACAGATCCACCGATCTAGCGATCTACAGATCCACCGATCTAGCGATCTACAGATCCACCGATCTGGCGATCTACAGATCCATAGATCTAGTGATCTACAGCTCCACCGTTCTAGCGATCTACAGATCCAGTTATCAAGTGATCTACCGATCCACCGATCTAGAGATCTACAGATCTACCGATCTACCGATCTACAGATCCATAGATCTAGTGATCTTCAGCTCCACCGTTCTAGCGATCTACAGATCCACTTATCAAGTGATCTAGCAATCCACCGATCTACCGATCTACAGATCCACCGATCTAGCGATCTACAGATCCATAGATCTAGTGATCTACAGCTCCACCGTTCTAGCGATCTACAGATCCAGTTATCAAGTGATCTACCGATCCACCGATCTAGAGATCTACAGATCCACCGATCTAGCGATCTACAGATCCATAGATCTAGTGATCTTCAGCTCCACCGTTCTAGCGATCTACAGATCCTCTTATCAAGTCATCTACAGATCCACCGATATAACGATCTACAGATCCACCGATCTAGCCATCTACAGATCCACCGATCTAGTAATCTACAGATCCACCGATCTAGCGATCTACAGATCCATTGATTTAGCAATCTACAGATCCAGCGATCTACAGATCCATAGATCTAGTGATCTACAGCTCCACCGTTCTAGCGATCTACAGATCCACTTATCAAGTGATCTAGCGATCCACCGATCTAGCGATCTACAGATTCACCGATCTAGCGATCCACAGATCCACCGATCTAGCAATCTACAGATCCAGCGATCCACAGATCTAGCGATCTAGCGATCTACAGATCCATAGATCTAGTGATCTACAGCTCCACCGTTCTGGCGATCTACAGATCCACTTATCAAGTGATCTACCGATCAAGCGATCTACAGATCCACTTATCAAGTGATCTACCGATCAAGCGATCTACAGATCCACCGATCTAGCGATTTACAGATCCACCGATCTACAGATCCACCGATCTAGCGATCTACAGATCCACCGATCTAGCGATCTACAGATCCACCGATCTGGCGATCTACAGATCCATAGATCTAGTGATCTACAGCTCCACCGTTCTAGCGATCTACAGATCCAGTTATCAAGTGATCTACCGATCCACCGATCTAGAGATCTACAGATCTACCGATCTACCGATCTACAGATCCATAGATCTAGTGATCTTCAGCTCCACCGTTCTAGCGATCTACAGATCCACTTATCAAGTGATCTAGCAATCCACCGATCTACCGATCTACAGATCCACCGATCTAGCGATCTACAGATCCACCGATCTAGCAATCTACAGATCCAGCGATCCACAGATGTACCGATCTAGCGATCTACAGATCCATAGATCTAGTGATCTACCGATCCACCGATCTAGCGATCTACAGATCCACCGATCTAGCGATCTACAGATCCATTGATCTAGCAATCTACACATCCAGCGATCCACAAATTTAGCCATCTAGCGATCTACAGATCCATAGAACTAGTGATCTACAGCTCCACCGTTCTAGCGATGTACAGATATACTTATCAAGTGATCTACCGATCCACTTATCTAGCGATCTACAGATCCACCGATTTAGCGATCTACAGATCCACCGACTTAGCGATCTACTATTTTTACCGATCTAGCAATCTACAGATCCACCGATCTAGCGATCTACAGATCCACTTATCAAGTGATCTACAGCTCCACCGTTCTAGCGATCTACAGATCCACTTATCAAGTGATCTACCGATCCACCAATCTACAGATCTACAGATGCACCGATCTAGCGATCTACAGATCCATTGATCTAGTGATCTACAGCGCCACCGTTCTAGCGATCTACAGATCCACTTATCAAGTGATCTAGCAATCCACCGATCTAGCGATCTACAGATCCACCGATCTAGCGATCCACAGATCCACCGATCTAGCAATCTACAGATCCAGCGATCCACAGATCTAGCGATCTAGAGATCCATAGATATAGTGATCTACAGCTCCACCGTTCTGGCGATCTACAGATCCACTTATCAAGTGATCTGCCGATCACGCGATCTACAGATCCACTGATCTAGCGATTTACAGATCCACCTATCTACAGATCCACCGATCTAGCGATCTACAGATCCACAGATCTAGCGATCTACAGATCCATAGATCTAGTGATCTACAGCTCCATCTTTCTAGCGATCTACAGATCCACTTATCAAGTGATTTACCAATCTAGCGATCTACAGATCCACCGATCTGGCGATCTACAGATCCAGCGATCCACAGATCTAGTGATCTACAGATCCATAGATCTAGTGATCTACAGCTCCATCTTTCTAGCGATCTACAGATCCACCGATCTAGCGATCTCCAGATCCACCGATCTAGCGATCTACAGATCCACCGATCTAGCAATCTACAGATCCAGCGATCCACAGATGTACCGATCTAGCGATCTAGCGATCTACAGATCCATAGATCTAGTGATCTACCGATCCACCGATCTAGCGATCTACAGATCCACCGATCTAGCGATCTCCAGATCCACCGATCTAGCGATCTACAGATCCACCGATCTAGCAATCTACAGATCCAGCGATCCACAGATGTACCGATCTAGCGATCTAGCGATCTACAGATCCATAGATCTAGTGATCTACCGATCCACCGATCTAGCGATCTACAGATCCACCGATCTAGCGATCTACAGATCCATTGATCTAGCAATCTACACATCCAGCGATCCACAAATTTAGCCATCTAGCGATCTACAGATCCATAGAACTAGTGATCTACAGCTCCACCGTTCTAGCGATGTACAGATATACTTATCAAGTGATCTACCGATCCACCGATCTAGCGATCTACAGATCCACCGATTTAGCGATCTACAGATCCACCGACTTAGCGATCTACAGTTCCACCGATCTAGCAATCTACAGATCCACCGATCTAGCGATCTACAGATCCACTTATCAAGTGATCTACAGCTCCACCGTTCTAGCGATCTACAGATCCACTTATCAAGTGATCTACCGATCCACCGATCTACAGATCTACAGATGCACCGATCTAGCGATCTACAGATCCATTGATCTAGTGATCTACAGCGCCACCGTTCTAGCGATCTACAGATCCACTTATCAAGTGATCTAGCAATCCACCGATCTAGCGATCTACAGATCCACCGATCTAGCGATCCACAGATCCACCGATCTAGCAATCTACAGATCCAGCGATCCACAGATCTAGCGATTTAGCGATCTAGCGATCTAGCGATCTACAGATCCATAGATCTAGTGATCTTCAGCTCCACCGTTCTAGCGATGTACAGATCCACTTATCAAGTGATCTGCCGATCCACCGATCTAGCGATCTACAGATCCACCGATTTAGCGATCTACTGGCCCACGGATCTAGCAATCTACAGATCCACCGATCTAGCGATCTGCAGATCCACCAATCTAGCGATCTACAGGTCCATATATTTAGTGATCTACAGCTCCACTGTTCTAACGATCTACAGATCCACCGATCTAGCAATCTACCGATCCACCGTTCTAGCGATCTACAGATCCACTTATTAAGTGATCTACCGATCCGCCGATCTAGAGATCTACAGATCCACCGATCTAGCGATCTACAGATCCACCGAACTAGCAATCTACCGATCCACCGATCTAGCGATCTACAGATCCACCGATCTAGCGATCTACAGATCCATAGATCTAGTGATCTACAGCTCCACCGTTCTAGCGATCTACAGATCTACTTATCAAGTGATCTACCGATCCGCCGATCTAGAGATCTACAGATCCACCGATCTAGCGATCTACAGATCCACCGATCTAGCAATCTACCGATCCACCGATGTGGTGATCTACAGATCCACCGATCTAGCGATCTACAGATCCATAGATCTAGTGATCTACAGCTCCACCGTTCTAGCGATCTACAGATCCAGTTATCAAGTGATCTACCGATCCAGCGATCTAGAGATCTACAGATCCACCGATCTAGCGATCTACAGATCCATAGATTTAGTGATCTTCAGCTCCACCGTTCTAGCGATCTACAGATCCACTTATCAAGTGATCTACAGATCCACCGATATAACGATCTACAGATCCACCGATCTAGCGATCTACAGATCCACCGATCTAGCAATCTACAGATCCACCGATCTAGCGATGTACAGATCCATTGATTTAGCAATCTACAGATCCAGCGATCTACAGATCCATAGATCTAGTGATCTAAAGCTCCACCGTTCTAGCGATCTACAGATCCACTTATCAAGTGATCTACCGATCCGCCGATCTAGAGATCTACAGATCCACCGATCTAGCGATCTACAGATCCACCGAACTAGCAATCTACCGATCCACCGATCTAGCGATCTACAGATCCACCGATCTAGCGATCTACAGATCCATAGATCTAGTGATCTACAGCTCCACCGTTCTAGCGATCTACAGATCCACTTATCAAGTGATCTACCGATCCGCCGATCTAGAGATCTACAGATCCACCGATCTAGCGATCTACAGATCCACCGATCTAGCAATCTACCGATCCACCGATGTGGTGATCTACAGATCCACCGATCTAGCGATCTACAGATCCATAGATCTAGTGATCTACAGCTCCACCGTTCTAGCGATCTACAGATCCAGTTATCAAGTGATTTACCGATCCAGCGATCTAGAGATCTACAGATCCACCGATCTAGCGATCTACAGATCCATAGATCTAGTGATCTTCAGCTCCACCGTTCTAGCGATCTACAGATCCACTTATCAAGTGATCTACAGATCCACCGATATAACGATCTACAGATCCACCGATCTAGCGATCTACAGATCCACCGATCTAGCAATCTACAGATCCACCGATCTAGCGATCTACAGATCCATTGATTTAGCAATCTACAGATCCAGCGATCTACAGATCCATAGATCTAGTGATCTACAGCTCCACCGTTCTAGCGATCTACAGATCCACTTATCAAGTGATCTAGCGATCCACCGATCTAGCGATCTACAGATTCACCGATCTAGCGATCCACAGATCCACCGATCTAGCAATCTACAGATCCAGCGATCCACAGATCTAGCGATCTAGCGATCTACAGATCCATAGATCTAGTGATCTACAGCTCCACCGTTCTGGCGATCTACAGATCCACTTATCAAGTGATCTACCGATCAAGCGATCTACAGATCCACTTATCAAGTGATCTACCGATCAAGCGACCTACAGATGCACCGATCTAGCGATTTACAGATCCACCGATCTACAGATCCACCGATCTAGCGATCTACAGATCCACCGATCTAGCGATCTACAGATCCATAGATCTAGTGATCTACAGCTCCACCGTTCTAGCGATCTACAGATCCAGTTATCAAGTGATCTACCGATCCACCGATCTAGAGATCTACAGATCCACCGATCTAGCGATCTACAGATCCATAGATCTAGTGATCTTCAGCTCCACCGTTCTAGCGATCTACAGATCCACTTATCAAGTGATCTAGCAATCCACCGATCTACCGATCTACAGATCCACCGATCTAGCGATCTACAGATCCACCGATCTAGCAATCTACAGATCCAGCGATCCACAGATGTACCGATCTAGAGATCTAGCGATCTACAGATCCATAGATCTAGTGATCTACCGATCCACCGATCTAGCGATCTACAGATCCAGCGATCTAGCGATCTACAGATCCATTGATCTAGCAATCTACACATCCAGCGATCCACAAATTTAGCCATCTAGCGATCTACAGATCCATAGAACTAGTGATCTACAGCTCCACCGTTCTAGCGATGTACAGATATACTTATCAAGTGATCTACCGATCCAACGATCTAGCGATCTACAGATCCACCGATTTAGCGATCTACAGATCCACCGACTTAGCGATCTACTATTTTTACCGATCTAGCAATCTACAGATCCACCGATCTAACGATCTACAGATCCACTTATCAAGTGATCTACAGCTCCACCGTTCTAGCGATCTACAGATCCACTTATCAAGTGATCTACCGATCCACCGATCTACAGATCTACAGATGCACCGATCTAGCGATCTACAGATCCATTGATCTAGTGATCTACAGCGCCACCGTTCTAGCGATCTACAGATCCACTTATCAAGTGATCTAGCAATCCACCGATCTAGCGATCTACAGATCCACCGATCTAGCGATCCACAGATCCACCGATCTAGCAATCTACAGATCCAGCGATCCACAGATCTAGCGATTTAGCGATCTAGCGATCTAGCGATCTACAGATCCATAGATCTAGTGATCTTCAGCTCCACCGGTCTAGCGATGTACAGATCCACTTATCAAGTGATCTGCAGATCCACCGATCTAGCGATCTACAGATCCACCGATTTAGCGATCTACTGGCCCACGGATCTAGGAATCTACAGATCCACCGATCTAGCGATCTGCAGATCCACCAATCTAGCGATCTACAGGTCCATATATTTAGTGATCTACAGCTCCACTGTTCTAACGATCTACAGATCCACCGATCTAGCAATCTACCGATCCACCGTTCTAGCGATCTACAGATCCACTTATTAAGTGATCTACCGATCCGCCGATCTAGAGATCTACAGATCCACCGATCTAGCGATCTACAGATCCACCGAACTAGCAATCTACCGATCCACCGATCTAGCGATCTACAGATCCACCGATCTAGCGATCTACAGATCCATAGATCTAGTGATCTGCAGCTCCACCGTTCTAGCGATCTACAGATCCACTTATCAAGTGATCTACCGATCCGCCGATCTAGAGATCTACAGATCCACCGATCTAGCGATCTACAGATCCACCGATCTAGCAATCTACCGATCCACCGATGTGGTGATCTACAGATCCACCGATCTAGCGATCTACAGATCCATAGATCTAGTGATCTACAGCTCCACCGTTCTAGCGATCTACAGATCCAGTTATCAAGTGATCTACCGATCCACCGATCTAGAGATCTACAGATCCACCGATCTAGCGATCTACAGATCCATAGATCTAGTGATCTTCAGCTCCACCGTTCTAGCGATCTACAGATCCACTTATCAAGTGATCTACAGATCCACCGATATAACGATCTACAGATCCACCGATCTAGCGATCTACAGATCCACCGATCTAGCAATCTACAGATCCACCGATCTAGCGATCTACAGATCCATTGATTTAGCAATCTACAGATCCAGCGATCTACAGATCCATAGATCTAGTGATCTAAAGCTCCACCGTTCTAGCGATCTACAGATCCACTTATCAAGTGATCTACCGATCCGCCGATCTAGAGATCTACAGATCCACCGATCTAGCGATCTACAGATCCACCGAACTAGCAATCTACCGATCCACCGATCTAGCGATCTACAGATCCACCGATCTAGCGATCTACAGATCCATAGATCTAGTGATCTACAGCTCCACCGTTCTAGCGATCTACAGATCCACTTATCAAGTGATCTACCGATCCGCCGATCTAGAGATCTACAGATCCACCGATCTAGCGATCTACAGATCCACCGATCTAGCAATCTACCGATCCACCGATGTGGTGATCTACAGATCCACCGATCTAGCGATCTACAGATCCATAGATCTAGTGATCTACAGCTCCACCGTTCTAGCGATCTACAGATCCAGTTATCAAGTGATCTACCGATCCACCGATCTAGAGATCTACAGATCCACCGATCTAGCGATCTACAGATCCATAGATCTAGTGATCTTCAGCTCCACCGTTCTAGCGATCTACAGATCCACTTATCAAGTGATCTACAGATCCACCGATATAACGATCTACAGATCCACCGTTCTAGCGATCTACAGATCCACCGATCTAGCAATCTACAGATCCACCGATCTAGCGATCTACAGATCCATTGATTTAGCAATCTACAGATCCAGCGATCTACAGATCCATAGATCTAGTGATCTAAAGCTCCACCGTTCTAGCGATCTACAGATCCACTTATCAAGTGATCTACCGATCCGCCGATCTAGAGATCTACAGATCCACCGATCTAGCGATCTACAGATTCACCGAACTAGCAATCTACCGATCCACCGATCTAGCGATCTACAGATCCACCGATCTAGCGATCTACAGATCCATAGATCTAGTGATCTACAGCTCCACCGTTCTAGCGATCTACAGATCCACTTATCAAGTGATCTACCGATCCGCCGATCTAGAGATCTACAGATCCACCGATCTAGCGATCTACAGATCCACCGATCTAGCAATCTACCGATCCACCGATGTGGTGATCTACAGATCCACCGATCTAGCGATCTACAGATCCATAGATCTAGTGATCTACAGCTCCACCGTTCTAGCGATCTACAGATCCAGTTATCAAGTGATCTACCGATCCAGCGATCTAGAGATCTAGAGATCCACCGATCTAGCGATCTACAGATCCATAGATCTAGTGATCTTCAGCTCCACCGTTCTAGCGATCTACAGATCCACTTATCAAGTGATCTACAGATACACCGATATAACGATCTACAGATCCACCGATCTAGCGATCTACAGATCCACCGATCTAGCAATCTACAGATCCACCGATCTAGCGATCTACAGATCCATTGATTTAGCAATCTACAGATCCAGCGATCTACAGATCCATAGATCTAGTGATCTACAGCTCCACCGTTCTAGCGATCTACAGATCCACTTATCAAGTGATCTAGCGATCCACCGATCTAGCGATCTACAGATTCACCGATCTAGCGATCCACAGATCCACCGATCTAGCAATCTACAGATCCAGCGATCCACAGATCTAGCGATCTAGCGATCTACAGATCCATAGATCTAGTGATCTACAGCTCCACCGTTCTGGCGATCTACAGATCCACTTATCAAGTGATCTACCGATCAAGCGATCTACAGATCCACTTATCAAGTGATCTACCGATCAAGCGACCTACAGATCCACCGATCTAGCGATTTACAGATCCACCGATCTACAGATCCACCGATCTAGCGATCTACAGATCCACCGATCTAGCGATCTACAGATCCATAGATCTAGTGATCTACAGCTCCACCGTTCTAGCGATCTACAGATCCAGTTATCAAGTGATCTACCGATCCACCGATCTAGAGATCTACAGATCCACCGATCTAGCGATCTACAGATCCATAGATCTAGTGATCTTCAGCTCCACCGTTCTAGCGATCTACAGATCCACTTATCAAGTGATCTAGCAATCCACCGATCTACCGATCTACAGATCCACCGATCTAGCGATCTACAGATCCACCGATCTAGCAATCTACAGATCCAGCGATCCACAGATGTACCGATCTAGAGATCTAGCGATCTACAGATCCATAGATCTAGTGATCTACCGATCCACCGATCTAGCGATCTACAGATCCAGCGATCTAGCGATCTACAGATCCATTGATCTAGCAATCTACACATCCAGCGATCCACAAATTTAGCCATCTAGCGATCTACAGATCCATAGAACTAGTGATCTACAGCTCCACCGTTCTAGCGATGTACAGATATACTTATCAAGTGATCTACCGATCCAACGATCTAGCGATCTACAGATCCACCGATTTAGCGATCTACAGATCCACCGACTTAGCGATCTACTATTTTTACCGATTTAGCAATCTACAGATCCACCGATCTAGCGATCTACAGATCCACTTATCAAGTGATCTACAGCTCCACCGTTCTAGCGATCTACAGATCCACTTATCAAGTGATCTACCGATCCACCGATCTACAGATCTACAGATGCACCGATCTAGCGATCTACAGATCCATTGATCTAGTGATCTACAGCGCCACCGTTCTAGCGATCTACAGATCCACTTATCAAGTGATCTAGCAATCCACCGATCTAGCGATCTACAGATCCACCGATCTAGCGATCCACAGATCCACCGATCTAGCAATCTACAGATCCAGCGATCCACAGATCTAGCGATCTAGCGATCTAGAGATCCATAGATATAGTGATCTACAGCTCCACCGTTCTGGCGATCTACAGATCCACTTATCAAGTGATCTGCCGATCACGCGATCTACAGATCCACTGATCTAGCGATTTACAGATCCACCTATCTACAGATCCACCGATCTAGCGATCTACAGATCCACAGATCTAGCGCTCTACAGATCCATAGATCTAGTGATCTACCGCTCCATCTTTCTAGCGATCTACAAATCCACTTATCAAGTGATTTACCAATCTATCGATCTACAGATCCACCGATCTGGCGATCTACAGATCCAGCGATCCACAGATCTAGTGATCTACAGATCCACCGATCTAACGATCTACAGATCCACCGATCTAGCAATCTACAGATCCAGCGATCCACAGATGTACCGATCTAGCGATCTAGCGATCTATAGATCCATAGATCTAGTGATCTACCGATCCACCGATCTAGCGATCTACAGATCCACCGATCTAGCGATCTACAGATCCATTGATCTAGCAATCTACACATCCAGCGATCCACAAATTTAGCCATCTAGCGATCTACAGATCCACCGATTTAGCGATCTACAGATCCACCGACTTAGCGATCTACAGTTCCACCGATCTAGCAATCTACAGATCCACCGATCTAGCGATCTACAGATCCACTTATCAAGTGATCTACAGCTCCACCGTTCTAGCGATCTACAGATCCACTTATCAAGTGATCTACCGATCCACCGATCTACAGATCTACAGATGCACCGATCTAGCGATCTATAGATCCATTGATCTAGTGATCTACAGCGCCACCGTTCTAGCGATCTACAGATCCACTTATCAAGTGATCTAGCAATCCACCGATCTAGCGATCTACAGATCCACCGATCTAGCGATCCACAGATCCACCGATCTAGCAATCTACAGATCCAGCGATCCACAGATCTAGCGATCTAGCGATCTAGAGATCCATAGATATAGTGATCTACAGCCCCACCGTTCTGGCGATCTCAAGATCCACTTATCAAGTGATCTGCCGATCACGCGATCTACAGATCCACTGATCTAGCGATTTACAGATCCACCTATCTACAGATCCACCGATCTAGCGATCTACAGATCCACAGATCTAGCGATCTACAGATCCATAGATCTAGTGATCTACAGCTCCATCTTTCTAGCGATCTACAGATCCACTTATCAAGTGATTTACCAATCTAGCGATCTACAGATCCACCGATCTGGCGATCTACAGATCCAGCGATCCACAATCCAGTGATCTACAGATCCATAGATCTAGTGATCTACAGCTCCATCTTTCTAGCGATCTACAGATCCACTTATCAAGTGATTTACCAATCTAGCGATCTACAGATCCACCGATCTGGCGATCTACAGATCCAGCGATCCACAGATCTAGTGATCTACAGATCCATAGAGCTAGTGATCTACAGCTCCACCTTTCTAGTGATCTACAGATCCACTTATTATGTGATCCCCCGATCTAGCGATCTACAGGTCCACCGATCTAGCGATCGACAGATCCACCCATCTAGCAATCTATAGATCCGGCGATTCACGAATCTACCGATCTAGCGATCTATAGATCTATCGATCCAGCGATCCAGGGATCTAAAGATCCACTGATCTAGCGATCTAACGATCCACCCATCTAGTGATCTACAGATCCTCCGATCAAGGGATCTACCTTCCACCGATCTAGCGATCTACAAATCCATCGATCTATCGATCTACAGATCCACCGATCTAGCGATCTACAGATCCACCGATCTAGCAATCTACCGATCCACCGATCTAGCGATCTACAGATCCACCGATCTTGCGATCTACAGATCCACCGATCTAGCGATCTACAGACCCACCGTTCTAGCGATCTTCAGATCCACTTATCAAGTGATCTACCGATCCGCCGATCTAGAGATCTACAGATCTAGCGATCTACACATCCACCGATCTAGCAATCTACCGATCCACCGATCTAGCGATCTACAGATCCACCGATTTAGCGATCTACAGATCCATAGATCTAGTGATCTACAGCTCCACCGTTCTAGCGATCTACAGATCCACTTATCAAGTGATCTACCGATTCACCGATCTACAGATCTACAGATCCACCGATCTAGCGATCTACAGATGCATAGATCTAGTGATCTTCAGCTCCACCGTTCTAGCGATCTACAGATCCACTTATCAAGTGATCTACAGATCCACCGATCTAGCGATCTAGAGATGCACCGATCTAGCGATCTACAGATCCACCGATCTCGCAATCTGCAGATCCAGCGATCCACAGATGTACTGATCTAGCGATCTAGCGATCTACAGATCCATAGATCTAGCGATCTACAGATCCACTTATTAAGTGATCTACCGATCCGCCGATCTAGAGATCTACAGATCCACCGATCTAGCGATCTACAGATCCACCGAACTAGCAATCTACCGATCCACCGATCTAGCGATCTACAGATCCACCGATCTTGCGATCTACAGATCCACCGATCTAGCGATCTACAGACCCACCGATCTAGCGATCTACAGACCCACCGATCTAGCGATCTACAGTTCCATAGATCTAGTGATCTACAGCTCCACCGTTCTAGCGATCTTCAGATCCACTTATCAAGTGATCTACCGATCCGCCGATCTAGAGATCTACAGATCTAGCGATCTACACATCCACCGATCTAGCAATCTACCGATCCACCGATCTAGCGATCTACAGATCCACCGATTTAGCGATCTACAGATCCATAGATCTAGTGATCTACAGCTCCACCGTTCTAGCGATCTACAGATCCACTTATCAAGTGATCTACCGATTCACCGATCTACAGATCTACAGATCCACCGATCTAGCGATCTACAGATGCATAGATCTAGTGATCTTCAGCTCCACCGTTCTAGCGATCTACAGATCCACTTATCAAGTGATCTACAGATCCACCGATCTAGCGATCTAGAGATGCACCGATCTAGCGATCTACAGATCCACCGATCTCGCAATCTGCAGATCCAGCGATCCACAGATGTACTGATCTAGCGATCTAGCGATCTACAGATCCATAGATCTAGTGATCTACTGATCCACCGATCTAGCGATCTACAGATCCACCGATCTAGCGATCTACAGATCCATTGATCTAGCAATCTACAGATCCAGCGATCCACAAATTTAGCGATCTAGCGATCTACACATCCATAGATCTAGTGATCTACAGCTCCACCGTTCTAGCGATGTACAGATCTACTTATTAAGTGATCTACCGATCCACCGATCTAGCGATCTACAGATCCACCGATTTAGCGATCTACAGGTCCACCGATCTAGCAATCTACAGGTCCACCGATCTAGCGATCTACAGATCCACTTATCAAGTGATCTACAGCTCCACCGTTCTAGCGATCTACAGATCCACTTATCAAGTGATCTACCGATCCACCGATCTACAGATCTACAGATGCACCGATCTAGCGATCTACAGATCCATTGATCTAGTGATCTACAGCGCCACCGTTCTAGCGATGTACAGATCTACTTATTAAGTGATCTACCGATCCACCGATCTAGCGATCTACAGATCCACCGATTTAGCGATCTACAGGTCCACCGATCTAGCAATCTACAGGTCCACCGATCTAGCGATCTACAGATCCACTTATCAAGTGATCTACAGCTCCACCGTTCTAGCGATCTACAGATCCACTTATTAAGTGATCTGCCGATCCACCGATCTACAGATCTACAGATCCACCGATCTAGCGATCTACAGATCCATTGATCTTGTGATCTACAGCTCCACCGTTCTAGCGATCTACAGATCCACTTATCAAGTGATCTAGCGATCTCCAGATCCATCGATCTAGCGATCCACAGATCCACCGATGTAGCGATCTACAGAGCTAGCGATCTAGCGATCTACAGATCCATAGATCTAGTGATCAACAGCTCCACCGTTCTGGCGATCTACAGATCCACTTATCAAGTGATCTACCGATCAAGCGATCTACAGATCCACCGATCTAGCGATCTACAGATCCACAGATCTAGCGATCTACAGATCGATAGATCTAGTGATCTACAGCTCCACCGATCTAGCGATTTACAGATCCACCGATCTAGCGATCTACAGATCCACAGATCTAGCGATCTACCAATCCATAGATCTAGTGATCTACAGCTCCATCTTTCTAGCGATCTACAGATCCACTTATCAAGTGATCTACCAATCTAGCGATCTACAGATCCACCGATCTGGCGATCTACAGATCCAGCGATCCACAGATCTAGTGATCTATAGATCCATAGATCTAGTGATCTACACCTCTACCTTTCTAGTGATCTACAGATCCACTTATTTTGTGATCTCCCGATCTAGCGATCTACAGGTCCACCGATCTAGCGATCGACAGATCCACCCATCTAGCAATCTATAGATCCGGCGATTCACGAATCTACCGATCTAGCGATCTGCAAATTCATCGATCTAGCGATCTATAGATGTATCGATCCAGCGATCCAGGGATCTAAAGATCCACTGATCTAGCGATCTAAAGATTCACCCATCTAGTGATCTATAGATCCTCCGATCAAGGGATCTACCTTCCACCGATCTAGCGATCTACAAATCCACCGATCTAACGATCTACAGATCCACCGATCCAGCGATCTACCGATCCACCGATTTAGCCAACTAGTATCCACCGATCTAGCGATCTACAGTTCTATCGATCCACCGATCAGGGGATCTACCTTCCACCGATCTAGCGATCTACAGATCCACCGTTCTAGCGATATAGCGATTCATCGCTCTACCGATCCACCGTTCTAGCAATCCACAGATCGACCGATCCAGCTATCTACAGATCTACCGATCTAGCGATCTACAGATTCACCGATCTAGCGATCTACAGATCCACTCATCAAGGGATCTACCTTCCACCGATCTAGTGATCTACATATCCACCGTTCTAGCGATCCATTGGTCTACCGATCTAGCGATCTACAGATCTACTGATTTAGTGATCTACACATCTACCGATCCACCGATCTAGCGATCTACAGATTTACGGAGCTCGCCACCTACAGATGTATCGTTCTACCGATCTAGCGATCTACAGATCCACCAATATAGCGATCTACAGATCAACCGATCAAGCGATCTACCGATCCACTGATCTAGCGATCTACAGATCCATTGATCTACCTAACTACCGATCTATTTATTTACTGATCCACCCATCCACCGATCTAGCGATCTACAGATCTATCGATCCACTGATCTAGGAATCTATAGAGCTACTGATCTAGCGATCTACAGATCCACCGATCCAGGGATCTACAGATCCTCCGATGTAGCGATCTAGAAATCTACTGATCTAGCGATGTACAGACCCACCGATAAAACGATCTACCGATCCACTAATCTAGCGATCTGCAGGTCCACTGATCTAGCGATCTATTTATCCACCGATCTAGCGATCTACAGATCCACCGATAAGGCGATCTACCGATTCACCTATCTAGCGATCTACAGATCTATCGATCTACAGATCCACGGATTAAGCGATCCACTGATCTAGCGGTCTGCCATTGTACCTATCTATTGATCTATTGATCCACCGACCTAGCGATCTACAGATCCACAGATGAAGCGATCTACCGTTCCATCGATCTACCGATCAACCGATTGAGCGATCTACAGATCTCTTGATCCACTGATCTTGGATCTACAGATCCACAGATATAGCGATCTACCTGTCCACCGATTGAGCGATCTACAGATCTGCCGATCTAGCGATCTACAGATCCACCGATCTAGTGATCTACAGATCCACGCGATCAAGGGATCTACCCTTTACCGATCTAGCTATCTACAGATCCACCGTTCTAGCGATATAGCGATCCATCGGTCTACCGATCGACCTATCGATCTGCCTTTCCACAGATCTAGCGATCTACAGATCCACCGTATATCGATATATTGATCCACCGTTGTAACGATCTACAAATCGACCGATCTAGCGATCTACTGATCCATCGATGGAGGTATCTACAGATTCACCGATCCACCGATCTCTGGGTCCACCGTTCTTGCAATCTACCTATCCATCGATCTACCGATCTACAGATCCACAGATCTAGCGATGTACAGATCCATCGGTTTAGCGATCTACAGATCTACCGATTCGCTGGTCTAGCGATCTACAAATCCACCGATCTAGCGATCTACAGATCCACTAATCTTGCGATCTACAGATCTACCGATCCAGCGATCTAACGATCTACCGATTCACCGATCTAGCGATCTACACAGATCTAGCGATCTATAGGTTCACCGATCTAGCGATCTATAGGTTCACCGATCTAGCGATGTACAGATCCACCGATCTAGCGATGTACAGATCCACCGATCTAGCGATCTACAGATCCACTGATCTAGCGATCTATAGACCCAATAATCTAGCGATCTACAGATCCGCGCGTCGATCAAGGGATCTCCAGATCCAAAGATCTATCTATCTACAGGTCCACCGTTCTACCATTCTGAAGATCCACCAATCTAGCGATCTGCCGGTTCACCGTTCCAGCAATCTACGGAGCCATCGATCTACTGATCCACGGATCTAGCGATCTACAGATCCACAGATCAAGAATAGAATAGTTTTGAATAGAATAGAATGAAAAATTTTATTCAATCACTGTGACTTTAAT
The DNA here is from genome assembly GCF_958299795.1 of Porites lutea. Classification (NCBI taxonomy): domain Eukaryota; kingdom Metazoa; phylum Cnidaria; class Anthozoa; order Scleractinia; family Poritidae; genus Porites; species Porites lutea. The sequence goes on from NC_133202.1 coordinate 29,328,703, forward strand.
AAAAAATTACAATAAGTAGCACTTTTGTTCTTATGAAAAGCCGTGAAAAACACTATTTAAAATATATACAAATATATATCAATCTCTGAAGTGTTTTTATGAACTATCTATGAACAAAATAAAGGGAAACGTTTAATTACAGTGTAAAGCGAAAAATCGATAAAGAGATCGAGGATTCTGATTTGTTTTTAAAAGCTGCAGTGGATTTTTTACCCTTCAAATTGTCGGGTAGCGCATTCCAAATTTTAGCCTCAGTGTAGGCAAAGCTATTCCGGTAGCAATTTGTTTTAACTCCTGGCAAAGCTAAATTCCACCTTGGGGTCCTAAGATTATATATCGATCGTCCAATATTACTCGCAAAAATTTGTTCTAAATAGGCTGGGGTCATACCATTAAAAATTTTAAACATCATAAGAGCTTTTTGTTGGTTTCTCCTCTCTTTAAGATTAGTCCAACCGAGGCTACTTAACAATTCAGTTGTCGAGGTCAGATAATCAGCACCTGTGATTATTCGTGTAGCACGATTTTGCAACTTTTGAAGTTTGTCGGTGAGACGGTCGCTGATGGCGTCCCCACAGAATACTACAATAGTCAAAGTATGGTTCGACAATCGGCTGATAAACACTTATCAGGTTAAAAGTAGGAACAAATGGCCTAATCTTTTGTAAAACTCCTGTACCAGATGATACCTTTTTCGAAACACTTGTAATATTAGAATCTAACGTCAGAAACTCGTCAATTTCTACACCTAAACGTTTGCTACTGCCTACTTTTTTTAAAATGAAATTCCGATATAAGAAGATCGAGCTCTTGTCCTTGTGTGACAGTAGCAATTCTTTGTCTAGAACCGACAAAAATATTAAGCTACAGATCCATCGATCTACAGATCCACCGATCTACAGGATTCACCGATCAGGATGTATAGAGCCATCGATCCACGGAAACATCGATCTACAGATCTACCGATCTACGGATTGATATCGATTACAATCGAAAATTATCGATTATCGGTTTATCGTTTAGCTACGTATGGCATGACGGCTCCCAAGTCATGTGATTTGAGCCTGCCCCGGTAATACGGCCAAATTGTTTTGGCCCATTATTGTCCGTATTAAAGGGGTTGCACTGTACAAATAAAAGGTAAAAAATTTCAGTCTTTCATCAATACTAAGCTCTCATATTCTTGTATTGTGTAAACACACTACTATTGTTGTTATGTTTTTAGTTATTTTTAAAAGGGGCAATATCACGCTATTTGCTATGTTTTGTAAAAAGCTTATACGTGTCTTGGCATCTCTTGAATTCCAGAAATAATGGTCCAGTTTAGTTATTTTAAAACTATTGCAGCCCGCAACAGGAAATAACGGTTAGTTTCTACCGGTTTTTACTGCAATTTGATATTATGTCTGTCTGTTTACTTTTCAGAACGCTTGTGTGGGATAAGAATGGGACAACGTACAGAGGATTTGCAGACATCGCAGCTGCTCTTGAGAAGTTAGTAGGGAGCTTTAGCAACGACGACGGCGACGGCAACGAGGACGTCAAAAAAGCAATAGGTTTATTACGCAAAACAACAACTTTGCACGTGCATCACGCTTTTTTGTACATTTCTTTACCGTCCTTGCACGACTACGACGTGAAAATGCCTAATTGCAAGTTTTATGGAGGACGTAAACAAGCGACGATGAATCTCTTTTTCTCTCTCTAAACTTGAGTGCGGTCTTCAAGAAATCAACTCCAGGGAAATTCGCCTACACTTGCCATTTTCAGCAAATTGGAATAAACGCGACAAAGATTGAAAAAACGGGAATTCATTTTAAAACTAACGTTTTCGCTGCCCTTGCCGTCGTCGATGCTAAAGCTCCCTAGTTATTAATTTGAACGTCAGGCGAAACATTAGGCCAACGTTTACTTAATGGCCACCAAGGGTGCGACGGGCGACTTTTTTTGGCCCGAGGTTTAATTTACACTGAAGTGATGAAATGATAAAATTTATTGCGCACTTTGCAATATTGCGTACAACAGTGGACGTTGTTCACGATATCCGCCATCTTGGCAGGGGCGTAAGGATTAATGGGATAAAAGTAGTGTCGCGTAGTTTCTCAAAGGGCTAACAGACGTTAAAAGCTGCTATTGCAAGTGATCGCAGCCGGGTTTGTTTTTGTCTCTCAAAATGAGCAAACAATTTCAGCCTTGTTAAACGTGCCGATCGCGTTCCATCAAGCCGTCTGTCTTCATTGTTTTTTACCTGTGAGGATATCTACGATGGTTGGGACTTCCAAATTAATTCCGCAAGATTATCTCCACCCATATTTTGACAAAATCGCCTTTAAAATTTCTAGTTACTTTATTTTCTGTTATGTGGAATAATCAAATGGGATCAGTTACCAATGACTCATTTTTACCGTTGTTAAGACCAATAGTTTAGTATTGTTTCTTATTTTACATTACTGTGATTAATATATTGTTTTAATCTATTTTTGCTTTTGCAAAACTGTAAATTCTTATGGTCATGTAAATAAAACTGGTTGATGACGGGAGTAACATTCTGCGCACCAGACATTAGAGTGCTGTGGGGGGAGGGGATATTCTTCCCCTCTCCCTCTCCCTACTCTTTCTGCATAGTGATACGCCCACTATTAGAGAGCTTTAGCTTCTGAGACGAGGGCGACTACGAGTACGAGATTTTTTCAATATTAAGTATTGCTCACGTGTGAACCAGCGTGATTTTGGCGGGAAAATGTGATAGCCGTCGTCATTCGGGAACGAGTTATCAAATGTAAGAAGGTTTATCATTTTGCTATAGGGAGAGGGGCTTAAGCTCCTTCAGTATAAATAACCGTACTAACTTTCTGGTAAAAAAAAAAGTAAAATGAAGCTTTCCGGAGTGTCTGTTTGTTGAGAACACGCGCAAAAACTTTTAGTTTACTTCTCGTACACTTACTCGTTCCCGTTCTCAGATCTAAGCTCTCTATTTTCACATTTCAGGCTTGTCACAGAATTCTCATCCTTTCAATCTTCATAAATTGCATTTGGAGATGGCATTAATCAATACACATGTGACTAATTTCTATCCACTCCGCTGATTACTTGCAGTAATTTTACTCTCCTGTCCATGCCGATGCCGCTGTACGATGCTGCTCAGTCACTCAAACCTCAGACAGAGCAATACTTGAGAAAGGTGACAAGTTTTCTCACGGTTATAAACCTTAGCTTATTTACCTTACTGCAAAATTTTGGTATCTCTTGTTCCTTCACCCCGTGCCTTTTATATCTTAAATGGTGCTCAATTAACAAGCCAATGGAAATATAGGATTCCATGGTAAAAAATTAACTAATAGGCAGGGAATGATGCGTATAATTATTTCAGCGCCAAAACAGGAAAGATGTTGATTGTTGTTAAGTTGCTGAAGCTCCCAGACTGAGTGCGAGTAGTACATCTATTGGTTTCTCCCTCTCGTTTTAACATAATGACTCAAACGTAAGGCGGAAAAACGTGTCCATCCCGGTTTTTCTAACTTCGTGTTGTTGCTATTTACAAAGTTTCACTGAAATTTAAAGTGCCTTTTTGCTGCTCAATAAACACCTTAAAACCACTCAGGACAAACTTCATACTTCAAGGTTTTGCATGCTCTGGAGCAAAGACAGTCTTCCACTTTAATCTTCAAAAACAGTGATGAAAGCGATTCGCATTGACTCGACAAGTTTATTGTTTCATAAATATGTTGGTTGTTTTAGATCGAGAAGTTGCTGCTCAGAAACCAGTCCCCTCAAAAAATAGTGACAGACCAAGCCTACAGACTACAGCAGGGTCTATTACTTGCATCCTCCCAGCAGCAGGTAAGAAAAGCAAAGATACCAACTCTGCACATGTTTAAAGGGGCTGTGTCACGGCAGTCCAGTTCATTTTGTTTAATTTGGCCAATTACTCACCCTCAATCGCTATGGAACTTAAAGTAAGCAAAGAAATTACATGTAAATGACAAAATCAGAGATTCGAGACAAACAAATATGTCTTCTAAGCATTATTTTTGAAGTTGCAAGCAGTAGGGATCAACTTTGAAAAACTGTTAGGCTGAACAGTTTTCAAAAACCCTAATTTCAATCCGTTTCAATCTTCTTCCTTTTTGCCTATGTGTCTGCTATGTTATTTTAACCTTTCTTTAAAGTTTTAAGTGGTTATTTTTATGTTTCTCTTAATTTAACTTGCATTTTGTAATTTCCTAATTTGGCTGAATTTCGTGACACAGCTCCTTTAAAGGGGCTATGTGACCAGGATATTGCTGTGTTGGGTCAATTCTATGCTGAAGTCATTACTTTAATAGTACCTTTGCCAACACCGAAAATGCTCCTATGGTGCTATTAAGAAGATATCAAACACACTTCATCAGGGAGCACTAACCATAAAACTTGAAAAAGTCGACCCAATTTTTTCGCTGGTTTTTTCATGTTTCCATCCATGTCCATCCTTGCCACCCGTTGCGAAAGACGACAGGAAATAGTTTCAATGCCTAAATAAAGTCGTAAAGAACAAAACTGGTGCATTATTTCTGGAATTCATTTGATGCGAAAACAAGTTTGGGCATTTTAAAAAGAAGATAGCAAACAGCGTGAGATGGCCCCTTTAAGTTTATGTCAAACAATTTCTACCTTTTGCCTCTTTGGAACTCTGTTAGCTTGAGAGTTTTTCAGGTATGACACTTGTAGATCATTTCTAGCCGTTCTGTTGGGTTTGAATTTTTTGCAATCACCCATTCAACTCTACTTAACGCCCCCCCCCCCCCCCCCCCCCCCCTCCACCTACTCTCCATCCGTCATCGATCCATACCTCCTTTCCTTTTCTCCCGTCGTGCGTCCTCAAGAGCTGGTTGACAAAGAACAACAAAAACAAACTACAGTTAAACTCCGCTAATACGGACACTGAGGAGGTGGAGGGGGTCATAGAAAGTGTCCGTATTAACGGGATGTCTGTTGATTAAGCAGGTCTTGGAAAAGGAAAGGTTTGTCACAGAACGCAGTTGATATTGATATGTCGGCATTAGCGAAGTTGACTTTCTATGAGTATCTGTTGTCTACATTAACGGGTTTCCGTATTAAGCGGGTTGAATTTAGAGAAAATGTAAGGGCTTTCCCCAGGGACAAAGAAAAGTGTCTGGATTAAGCGGGTGGGTGTCCGTAAAGCGGACATTGTTCTACATCCTACTTGCTCTGTGATAATTATACCACATCCCACAAAAGTAGGAATAATATCCGCGGAATGTATCTGCTGTGTGGTTAGAGAGAGACTTGGGAAGGGGTAGGTTGTGAAGGGAGTAGTTTTTAACAGCGAGGCATATATCCAAGGGCTCTCTCATAACCAGACGTCTGCGGGTATAATAAGTCACTTGTGGACGTATGTCAGTTATGCTGAACAGTTTCCATACTTCTCCTTTTGTGTTTTTTTTAGATGGTGGATCGCTTAGTTGTTCAGCTACAAGATCTCATCAGTGAACTCCGACTCTCAAAGGACGCTGACGTGAAAAACGAGATCAACACAGCCAAACATTTTATTCAAGATGCAGACAAACTCAAGCAGGTGCTCGAAAAAACTTAGGAAACTTAGAAACTAGGCTGTAATGCGGGCTTATTTTGGGGGGCAAGCGACGGCACCTTGTTCAAGTTCGTAATGCCGTAGCCGCCATCTTTGATTTTTTGTGAGAAGAGGATAGGGGAGAGTAGATTTAGTAACCCGTGGGGTAGACCCTAGGCCTGAAGAAGGAGACAGGGGAGGGGAAGGGGAGAAAAACATAGAAACATTACATAGACATTTATATCATCTTATTCTAAATACATAGGCTTTTACGAACACTGCCCCTGGCTAAAGGCTGGTGCATGAGAATCTTTCATACAAACTCAGGAGCCTAAGAATGACCGCTCTTCAGTTTATTTTGTTCGAGACAGCAGAACATAGTTTAGTACATATAGATTCCCCTTATTCTTTATTATTTCGTTATTCTTGTGTGCCTACCAACGGCTGTTACGATCCCCCGAGAGGGCGCAATTACCAGCTTGCATAAAACAATAAATTACCAGTCATCAAGTGATTTGTTTTACAGCCCACGGAGACAGGACTTCAGCGAGCGGACAACATTCGCGGGTAACAAGGCGCTGTTCCCTCTGACGTCATAGATTCGCTCATAAACGTTTGGCGGGAAACAGTTTTATCGTTTTATCGTTAGATATCATGTGATCTCGAAGTAGTCAAAGAGAGCGTGTGCTATTGGTGAAAACTTCCCAGCGGAATATATATGTTCAATAACAACCCGTTATAACGCATACTGTCTCGTACTCTCAGTGTTTGTGCAAGTCCGTTTATTTTTTGAATTTTTTTATTTCTACATTATATCTTTGTTTTAATTAATAGCTTCTCCTGAAGTTTCATTTGTGTACAAATGACAGCGATATCGAGGCGCGGTTTGCTGAGCTTGCTACTGAGTTCTACAAAGCGGCTGAAGATAAAATGAAGGTAAGAGAAAGGGCCATCGCTTATAAGACACTTTCTACACGAACAAGACTGAACCTGGATGCTGAGATAACCTCAAACTAACAGAAAACACCATGTACCACCATTTAACATCTCGTAACACTATGTCAGCATCACGTAACACCATGTACCATTTTGTAACACAGTGTAACACCATGTAACAATATCTCAACACCATGTAACACCGTTTAACAGCCTGTAACACTATGTCAACACCGTGTAACACCATCTAACACTGTGTGGCACCGTGTAACACCCTCCAATACTATGTCAACACCCTGTAACCGCCATGTAACACGGTGGAACGCCCTGTAATACCGTGTAGAACCCTGTAACACTAAGTCAACACCATGTAACACCACGTAATACAGTATAATACCGTACAACACTATGTCAACACCCTGTAACACCATGTGACACCACGTAACACCGTGTCACACCCTGTAATACCGTGTAGAACCCTCTAACACTATGTCAGATCCGTGTAACACCATGTAACACCCTGTAACACCGTGTAACACCATTCTGTACTACCGTGTGACGCCCTGTACCACCCTGCAACACCCTGTAACACTGTGTCAAAACCGTGTAACACCATATACCACTGTTTAACACCGTAACACCCTGCATTACTAAACGGCCTGTAACATAATCTCAACATCGAGTAACACCATGTACCAGTGTAACACCCTTTAACACCCTGTAACAGGATGTCAACACTGTATAACACCATGTAACACTATGTCAGCACCATGTAACACGAGGTTCAACCGTGTAACACCGTAACAGTTAACCCTATGTCACCGCCCTGTAACAGCATATAACAGCGTTTTATTGCCTATAACACTATGTCAACACTGTGTAACGCCATATACCTCTGGGTAACACCCTGCAACACTATATCAACTCTGTGTAACACATTGTAACACTGTGTAACACCATGTAACTCCTTGTTACATGTCAACACCGATACTGTGTAGAACCCTTTAACAATATGTCAACACCGTGTAACACCGTGTTACTGTCTGTAACACTATGTCAACACCATGTCTCATCATGTACCACCTTGTAACATCATGTAACAGCCTGCAACACTATGTCAACACCGTGTAACACCCGTGTAACAGCCTGTAATACTATGTCAATACCGTGTAACAGAATGAATCACCGAGTAAAACCATGTAATGCCTTTGAACGCTATGTCAACACCGTGTAACATTGTGTAACACCATGTTATACCCTGAACACCGGGTAACGGATGAAAGGTTACCTGATACTGTACTCGTCCGTTATATTTGCCGTATTTGCTATTGTTGGTTTAATTTCTGTCTTACAGGAAATATATGTGTTGCACTATGCATGGGTTCCCTAATTATGAAGCTCTCATTGAACTAGTATTAAATCTTTCAGATTTTGCCTAAAAATAAGGTCAAGGTAAAAGGTGCAGGTCATTATTTAATGTCGGTAACCCGCAACAGTACTTCAACTGGCAAACCTGAGTGAAACGGTGCGCTCATTGTACCCCCTCCCCCACCCCCGCCCCCTTTTTCTGCCTTCCCCCTCTCTCTCAATTAGTGCTCTGTTTTATTTCTAAAGCTGTTTTCTGGTCATATGACGCAAAAATAACTAACGCTACCCAAATCATTTTTTGCAATTCAGAAACTGGGCGTGTTTTCTTTCCTAGAGCGAGAAGACCATGTTTTCTCTCGGCTTCAGACATACACAGAAAGAAAATACGCGTTCTTTTCTTCCCATTCTATTCTCTTTTCTCTTCTGTTGTCATCTTGGCGGGGTGGCCACGTCTAGAGCTAGAAAGGATAGTCATACCTTTTTTTTTGTTGGTGACTGGACTCAGAACTGTCGCACGGCCAAAAGGGAATAGGTGGAGACGTGTTGTAATCTAATCAATTTATCTTCTCTTCTAGAGCAACTTAGACAAGATGATTGATTGTGCAAAAGAAGCTTGTCCTTATGTAACATCTTCAGACGTAAGCTACGATGTATTTATTTTTGACGTTATCTTATAAATTGCTCCAATATGTTTCAGTGGGAAATCGCCTGGTTTGTACACAAGTACCCTTAAGCCCTGGCCTTGCACAACTTCATAATGGGATTTGGGTGAGGTTATGAACGAATTGTTCTTTTATGAAAGTAGTACAAAAAAGTAGTATCGAGAAATGCTGTAAACTACGACGTTGTTCCACTTTCCTATCGGTTTGTCTGGGGAGGGGTTTCTGTTAGCGGGATGGGAGGTAGCTTATCAGGGGAATACTGTTCTCATTTGCATGCAGATGGACGGGTTTACCTATAACTGTCTTGTTGCGGTGTAATGCTGTTCTCTGCTTAGTCATTTTCTTTGCCCGCTGTTAGGACGTGAAGAGCCGTCTTGAAGCAGTTGTACAGGACAAGTCACAGCTTAGTGAAACGTTTGTACAGGAAGTGATACTGTCTCAAGCTGCTGCAGGAATCGTTAATAGACTAAGGTAAGACTGCAGGAGAAACCTCTTTCTGAATAACTCTTTAACCAAGAGGAGAGAAATGGAGCGGAGAGAAAACGCCCAGTCTAGCCCCTTGGGATTTCTTAATCAGGTCCTAAAGTTATTTAAAACCAATTAAACGTTTGACATTAATCGGAAGTTGGTTTCCGTAGAGGTCCACAATTTATTATTCAGTATTGTCGAGAGAATAATGGGACATTATGATCTCTTAGTGTGTCGCCATTACAATATTCTGCCTCGTTTGCTTTGAGGCAGTTGTGTGGACTTGATGACGTTTTAAAAAAATGCACTTTATTTGAGTGTCAATGTATTTAGCACGAAACTGCTAATTGGGGACACTATTTTTACGTCTCCTAATGGAGACGGGACCGCCATTTTTCGTGGTCATCCGACCCACGCGAAGGTCTAGCCGCTTGCAGTACAGAGGAGTACCTTCGTTTCTCAGTTATTTTAAGACCCTGAGTGTTGGTCCGGCCCTAGGATCGAACCCGCGACCTCCCGCTCTGCAGTCAAGTACTCTACCGACTGAGCTAATCCTGCCGCTTTTCAAACCATCGATTAAAATATGCAGACGTCCCAGTAATTAGACTTCCGTTTATTCACAACCTGTAAAAATAGCGTTAGTGGAATTCACATATCCTGGCCAACGCCCTCAGATTTCCTCTCTGTCCATTATTCTGTCTTGCTTTGACCCTTTCCTTGTCAGTATCAAAGATGGAGTCTGGAAAGGTGGTTGTAACTTTAAGTCTGTGGTCAAAATGCTGTAGTGTGACCATTCAAACTGTACCTCTCTGCGAGTACAGTCACATGGCACTTTTTGTTTTTTCAGCATTTACAAAATGGAATTTGGAAATTTTGTCGAACATTGATTTTGACCACCTCTGGGAGTGAAACGGTCAAAGAGCATTGTTCAAGAGTTCGCAATAACCTTACTGACGTAACGCACTCACTCCTAGAAATAACCCAAGGTAAAACACGGTAGGAGAGGAATCCGCGAACGAGTTACCTCTTCTTGGTTATTTCTGCCGTCTGACAAAATCACCTTCGTCCTCTCTCGTTAATCTCTTTATTTCACACTTTTTTTTGCCTGACTGCTCAAAAGGGATAGTAGCGATATCAGCGGCATCCCTGCGGCGCTCTTGGTGACACGTTTTCAGTTCAGTCGACTCACTCGCCTATAACTTTATTCCCTTGACTCTGTTTTACAGTGAAAACAAACTCACATCAGCATCTGTTATGGCTGACGTGATCATGGAGATGGTGATACATCAGCTTGAGAACAGCGCTAGCAAATTGGTGAGTGTGAACGCGTGAGCAGACTGTTTTGTGCCACATCATGGCTATGTTCATACGGTATCGGACGAATTTCGACCGGCTGAAAAATTTGACAAGACACTTTGTTCACACGAAACCGTTCAATATTTTCGATCTGTTCAGACGGAAATTTGGGCGGCTAGGCGTCTAAATTTTCGTACGATTAAGGTAGGTCCGTGTGAACGCAGGAAAATTCGTCCAATGCCGTGTGAACGTAACTTAAGAGAAGATATTAGTAACTGCATTATCATCACCAAACTTCGTTTTTTAAAACTTCGTCTCTGTTCCTTCAGCTTCGCTGATGAGGATGTGTCTTGCAGTGAAACTGTAAACGGCATACAACAGGTCTAATAAATAAGTGTGGGAAAGTCGCCATCAGGTGGATGTTTTGGCTGTGCGCCATGTTGATAGGAAAAGTTTATTATTACACATCCTGTCAAAGGAAATATATCCCGGCTATCTACTTCTTTAAGTTTTCTTTTAATATGGCCAACAACGCGGCTCAATGCACGAAGGAACTTAACGTTATCTGCATCAGACAAATTTCTCTTCCAAAACATCATATCAAACGTCGTCAACAACAAAAGTGAACTTTAAAAAAAGTTGTTAGGCTAGCAAGTTGTCAAAAACCGCAATTGCAATCCGTTTTCATCTTCTTCAATTTTGTCCACAAGTTGCGTTCGTTTTTATTTGCTATGTTATTTATGCCTTCGTGGAGCCATTTTGAACGTTTATTTGTATTATAACTCAATTTGATGGAAGCGCTTACTGAATTTCTGATAAATTCTGTGACACGGCTCCTGTAAGCGACAATTGTTCTGCTTAATCACTTATTCTATAACCTTGTGTTCATTGCTTTTACGAATTGTCACCTTTCAGCAATCTGTATATCAGACTCTACAAGAGGGATTTCCTCTTTTAATGCAGTGAAATTGGTCGTTAAATGACATTTCTTTGCGGTTATCCAACTAGTTTCTTGTCACGTGAATGACGATATCACTTGTTGAATCTTGAAGCACCAATATCCGCAAACAGATTTCCAAGACTGATCTCCATACATTTTCTTGAAGAATTAGTGGAGAGAATTTGATTAAAGATCAGAGCATTTTCCCTTTGCTGATCACTCTATTAATTCTCATAACTTTTTCCTTTGAGGATGAATAAATATTGTTAGGAGAAAATACTATTGGAAATCCAGAGGAACTGATTTTATTGTCAGCTGCAGAAGGTGATCTGCCTGTCAATTATTATCATTGCCAAATGAAAAAAAAAGGAGAAAAAAGTTGAGCCCGCGAGACTATTGACATTCACTGTGAAAAGACTATTCATACAGAGCCCGTTTTCCTAGCAGTTCGAACCTCCATGATACATCGCAGCGACAGTCAGATAACATGGAACATGTTGCGTGCAGGAAAAAAATACATTCAGGTTTGCATTAAGCCGAAAGAAGTGCCCCTGTAAGATTTTAGAGGTAGCGTGGTACTAATAATAACGAAACGTTTGTGAAAGCGATCGCTCTGAACAGGAAATAAATCGATGTCAACATTGCACGTTAGTAAGAAATCAACCAAAATGCACAGAAATTGAAATTTTACAAAAACTCGAACGGGATTCTTAGTGTAATTAGTGTAATATTAAGACAGAAACTAATTTTTTATAAATCAATGGGTATAATAACAGTACCAGATCTAAGCATAAAGGTAGATCTTTTGCCTCTCGAAGATGGGGTCATTGGACAACTCTAAAACTTTGCTGCAGACGTCTGGAACTCTTTGGCCATTTACTTAAGACAAATGCCTTTTCTCGCATTTAAGTGTGGCTTGTCTGAAGGCATATTTTAATTCATTTATCAAGAATTCTCGTATGTTAGTACATTTCAGTAGCTTGTAATTATTCTAATCTTCATTACGCTTTTCGTTATTTTCCTATTCTTTGCTAGGCACTCAAGTGTTTCCTTTATAATAATATTAGTTTCTTGTTAATTTTTACTTATTTTATTTTGTAATTTTTAATTGAGAACCCCGCTGTAAAACACTTAGCTTGATGTCAGTCGACATCCTCACTTAAGGTTTTCTTAAACAAGGAAAGGGAAAATGAATAACCTATTTCGTCTGAATGCTAAGGGAAGTTACGTACCATCGGTTTGAATATCTTAAATGTGAAGACTTGTTTTATCATATCTTTGCTTTTTATTCGAGAATGTTGTGGTGAATGAGCAAGGAGACTTTTCTCGTAAGGGATTTTGTCAAAAGTTATGTGCGATGAAATCTCTGCTGCACTATTGACTTATGTTGATCTATTATATCGTGACAGGAACTACTTCTAAGAGACTATCGAAACAAGGTAGAGGAAGAGGAGAAAGACGTCGAGAAGGCCGCGGACGAGGATGATGTTGCAGCGGTAAGAAGCACTTTGATCATGCGCACCTGACGAATTTTAACACTAAGATTTCAGATTTTTTTGTTTCTATTTTTAATAATTTATTTTTTCGCTATTAAAAGATGTAAATACATACATTACAGTATATTACAAGAACAGAAAAAAAGAGGAACTCCAATTGACATAAATGGCGAAAGGTAAAATGTGAGCGGTAACCAACGTAGGTTAAGTTTTCGAGTTGTTTACTGTCACGTGCAATTAAGTGGCATAGACATTTACATAGAGTTACAGGAAAGGACGGAAGAAAAAAGATTGCAAAGTCTTACATTCTTATGTAAAAACAATAGAAAATGAAAGGTAATAAATTGAAATAATTATTAGTAGTAGGCACTGCCAGAGAAATCAAAGTACCTTTTGGGTATTTAGAAGGTAAAGTCTGTACTGCTTGTAAAAGTCGTTATAAGATAATATTTTTTTATTCCGAGTGAATAGTTCCTAGATTTTACATGCAACAAAAGAAACAGTGACAGCTCCAAAGTTATTACTTATCCACTCAAGTGGCAATATTCCATTTAGTTAGCGCTAACCAATATTGAAATGGAAAATACAGGAGCAGTTACCAAATTCTATGATTAGAAAGTGTCTTTTTCAATATTTAGTATTATTCTACTTACTGATTCGTTTAGTGCCCAGCTCTTATTCTAAAAGACGAAACTTAGCAGATGTCACCCGTCTGTCGCGTGTGAAAACGACCTTCCTCATGACTTCCCGAAAGTCATGAGTAATAACCGGACGTTTTGCGTTTAGCTTGAGGAAACGATTCTTTATGTTATGAAGTGCTTAAAAGCTTTTCTTTTATCAGCTGTAGCATAATGTTATGACGTAAGGGCACTTAAGAAGGGAAAAGATCAACTTCAGGTTTTAATTCGTCAAGTCGATGATGACTTAAAGACCCAGGACGTGACGGTTTCACGACGGAGAGCACGTATCTTAGATAGTACATTCCCTTATGTCATACTAGATGGCTAAGACTAGGAGGCGAATCTACAATTGCTTTGAAACTAGAGAAACTGATATCTAACACACCTCTGTGTCCGTTCAATTTTATTCCTACTGTTTGTTTTTCCAGGTTGCTCGTAAAGCTCGTAACCGCCTCAGTTCTTCACAGCTAGTGGTACCTGTAACAGATGGAACGGACGGTGGAGGTAGGAGCCACAGGAGACGACCCACGGTCAGCAGACGCCCGCACCACGGCAGGTTAGAGGAAGAAAAAGAAGAGGAAAAGGACAAAGAAGAAGTCAAGGTTGATAAAGTAGACGGCTTGGAAAAGTCGCCACCTCAGATAGTTGTAAAAGCAGGTTAGATTTTATCTTGTCGAACACAATAACGTTGAGTTCTGATAATGATGTGATGGCTAATTTTGAGCCTGGTAAATACACGAGAAAGATGATTTCTCACACACTGAATTCCATTTGTCTGCCACTCCACAATGCAACAGCGCTTTAATCACAACCATCACAAAAATTTTACAACAAACAAGGAAAAATAGAAAAACCTTCCTGAACTTTATGCACGCCGGGGCGGGGGTGGGGAGAGGTTAGAAAACTGTTGCACTGTTTGGCAAGAAACAAAACTGAATCACGTCATTATCGTGAAAACTGATACCTTAAATTGTAGCTCGTGCCCAGGTTCCATTCAGTGTGAGAGAGCTTCATTTCTTGCCTCTTTCGCAAGCTCAGTGACACAGGCGGCTCGGAAGAAGATATCCGAGTACTTCCAAATGTTCCTATAGGAGTCAAATCTATCACCTTCTGGTTACTAGTCCAGATGCTCTACCACAAAGCTACCAGAGTCTCAAGGGAGCTAAGGTCACTAAAGCAAGCCCTAGGATTTCACGATAACAAAACTTTCCGGTACCTTGTGGTTACCGTGGTCTTAAAATGACGGAACCAAAAAATAAGTTTTCCAGTGCCATATTTAGCCTTAGGGATCCAATTACAGAAATTCTTTACTTTTTCACACAGATTCTTATAACTAGTAGGTCAATTCAATAGTTATGACTCATTTACGAAACTGAAATGTTTAGCATCTATCAATTTCATCTTGAATCATTCTGAAAAAAGCATTATACATTGCTAGTTTATAGCTTCCAGCGCCAAGAAAAAAATAAACATTTAGAGGATGGGTTCCCATGTATTTTCACGGAACCAAAAAATTGTTACTGATGGTTTCCCATGATCTCTGGACACGGAACCGAAAAATTGTTTTCCATGGGAACTGAAATCCTAAGGCTTGCTAAACTAGGTTCATGTGACAAACATATGTAAAGTTCTGTGCCTCATTCGAAAGCAACCGACAAATCTCCCCCAACTCCGCAGTAATATCTTTAGGACCGATTGGGTAAAGAGGTTCAACCTAAGATATAAATAACACCTTTTCCCAGAATGTAATGGAAAGCACCAGTTTAATCCAGTACTTGCCAAACTTCCCTCCCAAACCCCGCCAAGCTACCCCCCCCCCCCCTCCCTCCCACTTCTGTCTGGCCAAGATTTCATTCCAGAAAAACCGACTCAATAGGATC
>NC_133202.1:29348997-29373997 GCF_958299795.1 Porites lutea
TCCTGAAATGCTAGTTTTTGGCAAGTAGGCCTCCTGGATGTTGCTCTTTTCAGAATATCCTGACAAATCCCATAATTTCACACCTTACTCTTACCATATTTGATTTCTTACTATTCCTCCGCATTTACAATTAATTAGTTCCACAACCACGACGCCGAAGTGTACGCTAGCTCCGTAGCGTCTTGTTTACTTTTATTAGCTTCATGCTACACAAACAGGGCTAACTGACCCGCTACTGTGGCCTCCTTGGCTTGCGTGCGCATCTTCATTACCTTTACCTTAACCATTGTGTTTCGTGCTTTTTACTATTTCAAGCTTGCTTTAAAAGCGGAAGTTGTGTATTCTGATCTTCCTTAGGGACAGAGATAAGCTGGAACGCTCAGTAGCACGCGTTCACCTAGGAGCAACCGTTGATGACTTCATGTTGTTAGTGTTGGGAATCGTGTTAGCACATTGCACTATGACAACAGAAAATTACATCACAAGACATATTAGCTTGAATGATTCGCACTACTCACAGTTTCAGCGCCAAATTTTGCGCCTGCTTTGTAACTCCACGGAGCCCTTTTCACTTTTGTAAACAAGCGTTGCCAGTTCTAAGGCACTTAAAACTTTTTATTATATAGATACTGATGAAATGCCAGGATTTTTCCTTTTACTAAACTCATATCTTCATCGCGCAGTGAAGATACTATTTTTATCTTTCACATGTGAGGATATTGGTGTCGCCATGGTTACTAACATCATTACTAACATAATTGTGACTTTTTGGAACAGAAAATATAAGTATTAATGTCTTTATTTCTCCTTTATAACTTTATATCCGAGTTTCGTAACGTTTTTGTGACAGGCATTTTGCGATAGGTAACCACTTTAATTGCACTATTTTGCTGTTTCGTAAATTAATTTTAAAAAAGTTGTGTTTTATGTAGGAATTTCATCAGTATCTATAAAATAAACAGAACTTTACATGGCCGCTTGGGGATACGAATTTTATCTTCTCGTGCTGAAAGTATCTCTCACGAATGAGCAAAGCGAACAAGTGAGAGATAAAATTCGTATCCCCAAGCGGCCATGTAATGTCCTCTATTTAAACTATTATTCTCTTTTTTCGAATCACCATAATACAATCTGTTTCCCCCCAAAATTTTGCATAAGCCTTTGTTCACAAATGCGCATATTCCAGCAATAAATTATTCAAATTTTGGTAGGCAAACAAGGTGTATTAAGGGAGATGTGCAAATTGCGAACTGAAAGTCAGACGAATTAAAAAAAAAAAGAAATTCACGACCCAGAATGGAACCCGGTTAAAGTACACGTTGTTGTTGTTGTTGTTGTTATTATTTTTAGCTTTCAAGCTATACGAAAGCCTATGATAGTTAGCGTAAAACTGAAGAAAAAACTATATTTTATTGTTTTTCAGAGGACTCAACATTGGTATACCTGGATTTTTAAAGAAGAAGCACAGAGATCGCTCTGCAACAGCTCCAGGACCACCGGAATCTGCTTCCACTGCCTGGTACACGAATGACGGTAAACGAAATAACCATTACCATTTTTGATAATATTTAGATTTAGCCGACGCTAAAAGCCGAGCTCTCAAGGGAAGTTTTGAGAAATGTCTTTCTAAAGTGAAGTTTTGTGAGCCTGTGATCACTTTAATACCATAACTGGTCAGCGGAGAACTTAAAAAAATTTCACCTCAATGAGTTGTACTTTCGAGCTCGAGATACAGTTATGTGGTACTGGTCAGCGAATACCCTATTTTGACAGCTGTCATGTGATCATAACATGAGTGTCCAATATCAAGTAAAACATGATTTGTGTATGACTTGGACTTTGAAGCTAATGGGTAAGACATTTCACATTCGCTAACATAAACGGGTCGACAGACGGACGGACGTGCGGCCGATTTCGTCAGAACCAAACTTTCGTGGATGCGTAGTTAACCAAATTTTCGTACCTATGGTGCTTCGCTTTGCGCACCCAAAGGCACCAACGTGAGGCTTAGGTTTAGATTATCTGTGTCAATAAATATTGCAAAGAAAGACCAAGGAACGACGAGCAACGGGATTTTCGGTTTTGGCCACGCGCAAAATGGGACGAGAGCCCCCTTTTTTCACGCGGTCTTTGACTGTCGTTCCTCGTTCTTTGCTCCGAAACTGCACGGAAGCGCTTACTACGCAGGCTAGTACTGATATCCGCCGTAAAGTAATCTTATGTTGA
Source organism: Porites lutea (assembly GCF_958299795.1). NCBI lineage: Eukaryota > Metazoa > Cnidaria > Anthozoa > Scleractinia > Poritidae > Porites > Porites lutea. The sequence goes on from NC_133202.1 coordinate 29,351,224, forward strand.
TCTAATCTCTTGGTATTGGAAACTTGTCTTTGTGTTTCAGCTGAAAAGAAGAAAAAAGGCGATTCACCTAAACAAAGTAGACAGAGGGCAGCTTCGGAGAACAGACCAGACGTAGAAAAGACCCCGCCTGAAAAGAAAAACGAAAAAGAAAAGGTGCCCTCGGTTAAAAAACCGGTATCCAAAGAAAGAACACCATCTGAAAAGAAACTGGAAGTTAAGCCAAGTGAAAAGAAGCCGGAAGTAGCGCCCACCGAGAAGAAACCGGAAGTTACGCGAAGTGAAAAGAAGCCGGAAGTAGCGCCTACCGAGAAGAAACCGGAAGTTACGCCAAGTGAAAAGAAGCCGGAAGTAACCCCGAATGAAAAGAAACCGGAAGTAACCCCGAGTGAAAAGAAACCGGAAGTAACCCCAACTGAAAAGAAACCAGAAGCAATACCGAGTGATAAAAAGGAAGAAACTCCAACTGAGAAGAAGGGAGAAGAGACAATAGGAAGGAGGATCTCAGATAAGAAACCGGAATTGGTAAGACCGCCCATAATGGGCGGCAAACCGTTTGCCCTACCGCGTGACAGAGCCACTACAGACTCAACCGTCCGACCTAGTGCTCCTCATCCACCTGAAACAGCAGCCTCGAGTGATAAAGGTTCTTCACAGACCACCTCTGACGAGGCCGCCTCGGCACCTGCACCTGCTGTCAAGAAACCGCCCAAATTTGGAATTGGAATTGGAATTGGAGGATTAGCGGGAGGAGGACTTTTGGCTGAAATGAAACAGAGACAAGAGAGAGCGGCCAGCTTAAAAAAAGTGAGTAAAGTCATTAAGTTTGATTAGAAATTGACAAAGCACCGCGACTACAGGTTGATACACACACACCTATTAAACCGTGTCAAAGTATTCATCCAAGTGATTGATCAACCAAGTGGTCCCTATTTTACTGAACTGTCCGCTTCTATTCCAGCGCACTGGTCTACTATAGCTTCTTTACAGCTTGGTATCATTAAAATATGTCTCATAACCGTTATTTCAGTTGTAACAAACAACAAAAATGATCTTTGAAAAACTGTTAGGTTAGCAAGTTTTTAAAAACCGCGATTGCAATCTGTTTTAATCTTCTTTTAGTTTTTCCCCCTTCCGTTACCCTTTCCGTTCCTCTTTTCCTATTTGCTGCGTTATCTATACGGTTATTTTTATGTTCCACTCAATTTGGTGGCAACTCTCACTGTTTTCTTTCAGATAAATTTCGTGATACAGCCCCTTTAAGCTGTTTCTTTTGTCTCATTTTACAGAATAAAACGCCTGAAAAGCCAGCGGAGACCAAACCAGACGAGAAAGATACCGGAAGTAAGGGAGCTGACGTGGAAGTATCCAAGGAAACGTTGGTAAAACCATCTTCAGTAAAAAGACCCAGGTTACCGTCTGGTACCCCGCCTAAACCCGCTCCAAGGCCAAAGCCTAAACCTGCAGAGAACAAGGAAGAAAAACCGGGAATCAAACTGGTGAAGAAACCGGAAGAGAAAAAAGTCGAAGAACCCGAAGCAAAAGTAGAGGAGAAAGTGGGACAGAAAAAAGAAGAAGAAAACAAAGAGGAAAAACCGGAAGCGAGTAAGACAAATGTAGAGGAAGAGAAGAAAGAAGAAGAAAAAGTGACTGAAGTTGATGGAAAGAAGAAGGCGGTCGCCAAGGAAGAAGAGACAGTAGAAGAGGGAACTAAACCGAAAATGGGAGGGACGGAAAAGGAGAGAAAGGCAAGTGAAAAAGAATCTGAACAACTTAAACAGGAAAAAGAGGCCGAGACGAAGGACGTAAAATCCATAGGGGACAAAGTAGAAACGCAAAAATCCGAGACAATAGATAAAGGAGTGATTGGAACCAAGCGGACGGGTACTTTGGACGACATCTGGGTCCAAAAGGAGTCGGGAAAACAAGCTCTCAGACCTGGTGGTCGATCCAACTCGCTTAAGGTGCAGCGAACTACCTCGATCGAAAAAACGGCTGCCCTATCAGCTACTTTGCCCAAACCCTGGTCACCAGGGCAGGGTCCGTCCAGTTTGTTGACGAGAAAGCTCAGCTGGGAACCGCCTGCAGTCGGTGATGAAGAGTTTGTTAGGAAGGAGAAAGACCGAAGTGGGAACAGAGGGGAAGAGACTATTCAAGAGGTCGCTGAGGAGCAGAGTAATAAAACGTAGGTAGTTTGTTTGATTCGTAGTGTATATAGCCTGCGTTGCACCCGGGTACGGTTCGTCTAGACCATTAGTATGGTCCGTCTATACAGGAGGGTTAGAGTGTCCGCGCGCGACGTAGGCTATAGAGTATAGTACCCATCCGATTCTCCTTATTAGAAACCTTTAGATTCATGGACGAGGACGACGACTGCAAGGTCGAAATTTCTCTAACAGAATTATCGCGTGTTCTCAAAAGTTAGCTACCCTGGAAACCTTCATTTTACTTTTTTCAGCAGAAAAGTTAGCAAGCTAAGGTTATTTCTTTTGAAATAAGTTGAGCCATCTCCTGATCGCAAAATGATAAAACGTCCAATATTTGATAAATTGTTCCCGCCATTACGACATTTTGGCTAAAAGCCGTAGTGGAATGACGACGGCTATCGCGTTTTCCCGCCAAAATGACGCTGGTTCAGGCAGAGTACAGTACAGTTTAATCCCCCAATCAGTAATCTTATTACTATGGAGTTGCATCGACGACTATACGGTCAACCAATGCAGCGAAACCACTCTTATCTTGCATAGTATTGAGAAAATTTCGTTCTCGTAGTCGTCCTCGTCTGAGAATCTAAAGGTCTGTGATTTAAGCTTCCAGAAGAAGCTTCGTCGCCAGCACCTTTGCAAGTGATAACTCCTTTGTTTTTGTTGTTGTTTTTTTGTTTGTTTGGTTTTTTTTAGTTTACAGAGTGGCATTTTCGCTTCTTCTTGAGTTTTGATCTTGGTAGTAATAAGAGTTAAAAAGTGTAACTGGTGATTTCTGAACTTCGCACGTTTCAACACTAGGCTCGTACTTGTAGACCGCGAGGGAAGGGCATTATCGCATGAAGAACACTTTGAAGGCATTGTTCTTTCTCTGAACTTTGTCATGAATTCGGTTGTTTGACAAACATTATACATATCACATTGAGTTTTAACAAAGTGGAAACACCACCTTAAAGAAATTCACTGTTTTCAAACGCTGCCTTTTTCGTCAGAGACGTTGACCTCTGTGAAGGACCAGTCCTTAGTTTGAGTACCGTAGGAGGAGGAAAACTGCATTGTCGTCGTAGTTACGTGTTTTACTCCCAAGCCGACGATATTGGCTTTTTCTAAACGTTCCTCGGCCTTTCAACTGAACTTTAGAATAAAGTTAAGTTAACCTGGCGTTTGAAGTAGAGTTTTACGTTATCTTATTTCGTGTTTAGGTCAATTGCTGCTACTGAAGGAGGCAAAGATACGAAGGAGAACGGAACAGTACCAAAGAGCCCGAAAGCGGTTTCCCTGGAGGACATCTTAAACGATGATGGAGACACAGTACTATGAACACGGTTAGCGCCTTTGAGCTTGCTTTCAGCGGTGTGAGCTGAAACGGCAAGGAAACGAGTCGCGGTGTAACAGTTCAGTGCCTTTGGTGCATGCCCTGGGGAAGTGATAACTCGCTGTTATCTTAAGGCTTTTGTCCTATTATTACTGTAATAGTCATTGGCATTTGATTTGGGGTTGCTGGTGACTAATTAGCATTGGTTCCTGAAGGAGGAAGGTGTAAATTTCATAAGTTGTGTGTGATAACATTATTTTACAGTAAGACATTTTTATAGAAAAACTTCTTTTGATACAAAATTTGCTCGCGTTGAATACGTCCGCTTTGAACACGTACTGGCTTTCCTTGTGTAACCGTAAAAACAAGTAGTTGGATCATTCCAGTCAGTAGATATCGTAAATACCAAAACATTTGTTGCACTAAACAAAATCATAAAAATGAAAACATAGAATATCTCAAGTATAGCCTTAATACAAGGTTTTCAAATTAAATGTGTATTGAGGAAAGTGAATATTACCTAAATTCTGTATATTACTAAAGAACTTACATAGATTGAAATGAAGTATTGCTAGGTAGGATTAAATAGTACGTGTTTTAGAATTAAAGGTGAATTTGCAACATTTTGTAACATTAATCCTGGCACATAGAATTTCATTGATTTGTGATTATTGAATATGCAATAAGAACAGTCCTTTTCAGTGTCTTGTATCTTGAGTGTACATTTCCACCGTTACGTCTGAAGGTTATTGCAATCTTGTTCTAGAGGCTGCGACTTCCGTTGTTCAGGGAGCCTGGGGACTATCTAGGAGGAAATGAAGTCAGAGTAATCAGGCTATTTTGGTCGGCGGTTGGCTACGGGAGAGACTCGAGGAAGCGGATAAATTTTTAATTGTTGTCCGTAAAATATCACTTGGAGTACTAAGATGTTCCAAGGTAATTTTAACGGAAGATTAAGCGATGCAATGATGTTAACATCGAGTTAAATGTTTGGCGGCAAAACACGTCATGTCTTGCACCCTGTTAGAACATGTTTTTTTGTCTCGTGTCCACGCTTAGATGCAATCGACGGTATATCGCCCCATGTAAAGTAAACCATTTTTGCGGAATCCGGGAAAATTTTGCTTGTAGAGTCTGGAATCGTAGGCTTCGGAATAGGTAATGCAGCTCAAGGAATCCGGAATCCGAGAACGATTGAAATCCGAAATCCAAGTTCCACTGACAAGGAATCCGCAATCCAGTACCTGAAGTCCGGAATCTTTCATGGGGCTCACCCTGGAGCTTATCAGTTTTAACGACTGAATACTCAATCTCACTTGCTTTTGAAATAAAGTATTGTGTTAACATTCAATTCTCAGTCATACTTGGGTTATCCGGGACGATTGCAGAACTAACCGATGCAACGCATATCAAAGCTAATTAAGGTAGCTCAAAGCACTTCCAATGCATTTCTTAAAGGGATGAGTACCTGAACATATTGATTTAAAAAAACGATTTGGAAGACGGAAGCACCCGACAGAAGAGGGCCCAATTGGGTTGAACTGTGTCCCACGGGAAAATTTATAGCTAAGCCCCTGTCACATAACCTCGAGCTAAGGGAAGGCGATGAACCACTTGTCAAGTCTCTGTAAAGTCTAAATTGACGAGGATTCCTCGAGGGATCCAGAAAAATACGGTGAAGAAAAATACGTCTACAGTTCCCCTTCTGTTGTTTTTCAACAATTCCATGATTGCATTGGTGCCCATTAACCAGGTTTTTAAGCTCTTAAATTGCGTTAGCTTTTGAAAGTCACATTTCGAATTACTGTAGTTGTTTGTAGCTGTCTGACTATAGAAAGAGCAACGTCGAGGCATTGCAAGTCACTAAAATTTGTTACGAAAAGCAATTTTGGAGGCAGTTTTTCAACTGAACCTTTAGCTGCCATTTTTAAAATTTCCATTTCAATAGAGGATTGTGTGGCCGATTCATTAATTTACGGTTGAAAAATCTAGGTGAGTTATCGAATGTTGTTAAAGACAAGGGTTTTTCTGGAAGAAAGGAAGCTCTTTTAGTGCAAAATACAAATAGTGTGCGAAACATAAAAAATGAGAGCGCGGGTCCTGGCTAGCAAACTACTCCATTTTGTTTCATTAACTATAGTTTTATCATGTTAGATGCAAAACTATTGAAACCTCTCCCGGGGCGGGGGGGACTCTGCATATGAAAGGGGTGGGGATGCTCGTCGGAAATTTTGAATTAAACCCCTAAAGGAGACCGATCTGGACGTGACCTAAGCTTTTTTTTAATCTCTAAAAGAGACCATGTTAGAACACAGACAATTGAGAAAACTTGGATTATATGAATGGAGTAAATAACGTAAATTAAAAATATACATATCAAATATATATTTTTACATTTTTTCGCGTGCAACCCTAAACGAGACCTTCACGGCTAAATATGTTGGCATTTTGCCCAGAACACCCTAAATGAGACCAAAATCCGAAATTTACACCCCTAAGCGAGATGACGAGCATCCCCACCACTCTCATATGCGGAGTCCCCCCCGGAAACCTCTATCTTGCATGTAAAACAACAACACCTTTACGGATCCGTTAATTATCGGGACTTTTGAGAAACGGGCCCCTGAAGTGTAAGAGGAAGAGAGCTGGCTACCAGGAAATAACGGCGCCAGACGCTCAGGTTTTTATTGTTAAACACGCTTCCCGCAATTTTGAATAATCGCTTCTGACCCAAGCAATTTTGCTGAAGTCAGGATTAAATATCCTGGAAAGATTTCCGCACAGCCACATGCATTTCTTATCATGCATACATGCTTCGACAACGTTTTGACTCTATTCATATTGACCATTGACAATTAATTATGCATTATGTCTCATTAATTATGTATTCACCTTATTGTCTTCCAAGACAATGGTTAATTCCCCAGGGTATTGAATATATGTATACATGTACATCGGTAATGAATACTTACAGCGTTCTTTTTCTTTTTCTACTTCTCTGTTTCTCTTTTTTAACCCCTCTCGCTCACCAAGTGTCCCCCGGGTTCCGTTTCCCCTTTTTTTTTCTCAGTTATCGGCTAGATTCGAACCAACGCTTCCCTGTAGCTCTAGCTTACCTGTCTCTCTTTCATACCACTAGACCACGACGACTTCTTGAGATTTCCTGGTTAAAAAATCGATATCTTTTTGCGTGCCCAAGTTTAAATATACAGGACAAAACAACTGAAATATGTATTCACGTAAGTTATTCACGGTTTTGCTTGTAAAATTTCCGTGAAAAAATGCATGGCTCTCCAGGCAATAACAAGCACGCACCCTTCACAAACACTCCTCTCTTGTATTACGCTTGTTAGACTTGGTCAACTTTCACTTTCAACTAAACTTCTTCTTAAAGCTCTCCAAAATACTGGCGGATCACGACCGGTGCATAGACTGGTTAAGGAAAACAACCTGTCCTCGCAACGTCTGTGAAACGTGTGAGAGCTTTGGCAGCGGACTTGAACGGAACCTGATTCAGTCAGTTTCCTAACCCTAATCACTAAAGCTTCAGGGTCATTCGGCGTTCTGCAAAATACCCTGGCCTTTGTCCCAGTAGAGCAGAAATAACGAAAGTCTTTTGGCCATCATTCGTGCTGAAATATTGGAGGGTACAGGCTTGATGAACGGCGAATGGGGATCTTATGAATGTCTACAAGGGGAGCACAACGAACAGCCTAAACGTTGTACACCCAGACAGCTGCCGACACGCAGGGCATCGAAAATAGATGGTAGGCAGTGAAGCAAGGGATGCCCCGTAAAGGGACACCTAAAGAACTATTAGAAGCAATCCATTGGCAGGAGTTTTGACTATGTGGCGTAGTCGTTACGGAAGTTCTCTTTGGAAACATCGCAAAGCATATCGCCGAACCTTATGACGTCGGGAACGACGCATAAAGGCTAATTAAAAACAGATCAGACGTAGGAGGAGGCGGCAGATACTCGGAAAAATAGTTCAGGAAAAAAGACAACTCTGGCGAACACTACGAAAAAGGTACTAGACTTTTCTTTCAAGTTCCTCGTGTTACGATCGATGGATGGTTAAGCAAAATTAATGCTCAAAGCCACTAATTACATTGTTTATCACTATTTTCGGGATCATTTTTAAAGTTAGGTTTAGGAAAGCGAAAACAGTTCGAAATTTGTTCCAAAAAGTTCTTTTTTTAATGAAGAAAGCGCCAAATTTGGGCCGTTTCATAAAAAAGACTTAGAAAACAAATTACATGTAAAAATCCTTGAAATAATAGTTGAAATCCCAAAGGCTTAGTAATTTTTTTTAACAACAGGTCTATGCATAATTAATGTATCGGGTTATACGGAAACCTTTCGAAAATATGGAATTGGGCTATACGGAAATCTAAAGAAATTTACTGTATTTAAAACTGTTTACTGAATTGCAGCGTTGTTGCTCACACCGATTGTTATGAGAAGTTATTCATGAACGACAAACAGTAAAATGCGAGGACGTTAGACATTAAAATGCAAGATTGATATTACTAATTCCACTTGCACTTTATGCATAATTAATACCCTGTTATCTGAATTAGCTGCTCATTGGCGTGGCGTGGTGTTTCAGCAGTTTAATTGGGGTTTTTTTAAAAACCCCAGTTAAACTGCTGAAACACCACGCCACGCCAATGAGCAACACCTTCCTCGATCTGCGTACTTCTTCAAAACATACCCAGCCTCATCTAATCATTATCATTTTTTTTTTTTCATTAATTCGTATTTTTTTGTTCTTTCGGTTCAGCGAAATAAACAATATTTTAATATTTTAATATTGTATATTTCCCTGAACCGAAAGAACAAAAAAATACGAATTAATGAAAAAAAAAATGATAATGATTAGATGAGGCTGGGTATGTTTTGAAGAAGTACGCAGATCGAGGAAGGTGTTATCACATTATTCTGTTTAATATTCGCAAAGGATATGATCAGATCTCGTCTTGATCCCGTGCCTGTTCCACGGCAAATTCAGGATTTAAGGGATGTTTAGTCCAGCAGTTTCAGTTCTTCAAATAGCAGTTGTCATGTAATCACCCCCTTAGTTTGGGCCTGTAACTACATTGTAGACTTTATTGACTTATTTGGACAACACTACAGTGTTACTGACAAGACACTTTATTGCTTAAACCAAGTTTACTATATCCTCAAAACTAATTCAGCTACATAAACACATCAGCACATATTGCAGGTTCGTAGACAATCCATCTGGAAAGCAGGATCATTCTGGCATGTCCGTGGTGACAATGCCTGACATAGCAACGGCTTATGATCGATACAAGTTTCTCGCTTAAGCCTCTGGTCAGAGTCAACTAATGAAAGAGAGAAAGTGAAGAGCAATTACAAGATGAACTTTTTAACTCCCTCAGTCTCCAGTTTCTGATAACTTGAGGCGCCACTGTAGCTTGTACTTGGGCTTCCCCATGACTTCAGAGCCTTTGCTCATTCGATCAGGTCAGTGAAAAATGTAAGCATGCGCATTCAAAACTTGCAAAGTGTTGACATTCAGTACCTAACTATTTTACCATCTGGAAACAATTCGAGACACTGCGCAAGCGCATTAAAGTCAACACACGAGTTTGCAGCGGAAAGACTTAGAACGCTCTCCACGCATATTTAACTGAAACATCACTAGACCAACTGGAGAACAGGCCACTTCCAAGTTCCAAAAACCTTCACCTTCAAAATGAGGTCAAGTGCACAACCTTTCTTGTGCAAATGAGTTTTATTTGCATGAGAATGAAAAATCATTTCCACATTAAAGACTGAGCACTCAACCTCGTTTTGATACAGAGGCCCGGGCAAACTCGGAAATGGCTTATCTGATAGATAAAATTTTTAAGTTAATTATATTTACCTGGTAAAATACGGGCACCCTCAGAGTCTACGTCATTTGATTGAATTCCATCGTCACGCCAAGTTTCCTCTAATGGGTCAAAACAAAATTAGTCATTAATTAAGATATCCCTTCATCTTCTCATACGAATCATTGCTTATGTTAGGAAAAAAGTACCATAGCGTAAATAACAACAACAACAAAAGAAAAAACATCTCTGAGGGCTCCAGCTTCCCCAAGCAAAACCGAACGGCTTTCTGCAGCTAATAAAGGTTTTAAATTTTTAGACCAAAATAACACCAAATCTAAATATATTAATTCAAGAAAGTTGATAATACACTCCTGATCGTTTTTTAAACAGTACATCAAAACAAGAAAGAAGTGTTGATGTAAATATATCAAACAAGAAACACACTGTTTCATTCGATCAGCCATTTCGAGGTTGTGAGTGAGACTGGGTCTAGGATATGTAGCCGTGTTGCATTATGGGACTGTTTTGTGGAGGTGATGTACTGATATTTGAATGTACAAACATTAACCACGAGGGACTGCAAAGGACCGCAAACGAATATGCCGAAGAACGTAGGATCTATAAAGACCTGATCAGCAAAAATAATAATGCAGACATATTAAATTATGCAAGCGGAATACTGCAATGCTGATCGTACTACGTGAAAATTAACTCTGCAAGACATCAACACGAAACCGAAAGAACTCAAAACAGAGCGTGATTGTAGCCATAGACATCTGTTTCGTCCTCTTTGGGGCTCGTCAGTATGGCGTAACAACCAGAGATCAGGCTGATCAGCTAAGCAGCTTAGTGTATCCTTCTTGCGATTTAGACAATTGGTGTAGAAATATCAGTGATCTAAGTCTATCTACCGCGAAATACTCTACGTGTTGCGCAGAATTTAAAAAAAATAATAAAGATTTAGATATATTAAAAGGTAACTGAGATAAAAAGGTGTCCAGATAAAACTCTTGTACGTAATTTTCGGAGCTTATAGCATACGGAAGAAATGGCGCTCGGTAATCAGTTCTAGCACACGCTTTTACAATGGGTGTTAGAAATGGAAAAACTCGGGATAGAACTAGTGTAGACGAAAACACGGTTTAAATAACAATTCGGAAGTAGACGTTTTCCCAACTAGGGTCTCCGAGGATAGATGATTTACTGATAAAATTGAACAAATGATGGCCTTACATATGTTTAAAAAATATATTCCAAACGAAGAAAAAACGCAGCTAAAAAAATGAGTGGCAAAATACCTTCTTTCTCCAGAAAATCCCTCCAGTGTTTAGGAGCGGATTCAACCTGCAAAAGAGCAAGCGTTAACAAAATAAAAGGCAGACGAGTCATCCTGATATCAGCCTCAGTGACGTTATTGAAGACTTTTTACTGTTTTTTTTGCGTGACTTTTATACGTTTTCCCGTTAAACAGATGTACGAACCGCGAGGTCTTTTAATTAATAACTGCCGAGTTTGACGCCAGATAAATTTCACAAAAGACAAAGATAAAAATCGTTTACTCTTATTGATATATAATCGTTTACTATTAATAATTGATATATATCAAGTCAGTCCTACCAGCCTTCTCATTCATCGCACAGGCGAGATATTTTCCACCTCTGCTCTTTACTCTTCTGGGTACAATTTAGAGGAAAATTGACGTTCATCAAAACATAAACGCTTATCATGTTCACGGAAATTGGAGCAAAGGATTAAAAAAACTGATCTTTGTGCCTGATGACAATCTTTTTCCATCTTATCATGGTAAAAAAAACACAATTTTAGTTAATTACACTGCACGAAAAATTAGATTTACATAAATTTACTCGGTGTAAATATGTTGCAAAAAAGTGCAAACTAGGGAAAAATTAAAAGCAAAGATGGTAAATACCGTATTTGCTTGCCAGTTTACATGGGGGTGTAAATATTAGGGCAAATGCGGTATTTACCATCTTTGCCCTTTATTTATCCCTAGTTTGCACTTTTTTGCACCAAGTAAATTTGGTGTAAATCAAATTTTTCGTGCAGTGGAATTAGTGGAAGGTTAAGCCATCAGCAGATTTTAACAGTTACTAACCCGGAAGAGCAGTATTTTCCCGTTTATTATCATACTGAACAAAGTATTATAGAATATCAGAATCAACTGTAGACGGCATCAGGAAATTAAAGGAAAAAGCAACTACGTTACTCTCTGTGATGAAAGAAATGAAAGATGGTAAATTTAAAGCTCGGTGAAACAAATGTGAAAATGAAATGATCAGCATGTCACGAGCGTGGGACGAAGAAGAAAAAAGTTCTCGAACCTATGACTTCCCGAACACCTGGCGGGCGCTCTATCCACTTGAGCTACGGAGAACTCATGGAGAGTGAGGCTTTCCTTTCCGGAAAGAGGGAAAGAGACGGGAACTCCTTAACGAATTTATTAATGAGAATTAAAGCAAATGTTTTCCAAGTTGTATACAAGAGCCGCCCATAACCTTTCGAAATTTAAAACGCACAGCTTCAAAAATCTGACAGATTCTCACTTTTATTCAGTTGATCCAAGAAACGTGGCGCTTGTAAGACAAACAGTTTAACTAATCAGTATATCGCTTCCTTATTCCGCTGCCGTCCTTAATTTTGCTAAAGGAACTTGTTTGATCACAGTTTCCAAGGCCCTCATTGGGGTTACTCGGCGGTAAAAGCTTTTTTAAAAGTTTGTATAGCCATTATTATCAATAGCGTAGCATGAGGCTGGCTTCTTATTGCTCAAAACGTTCTTTTGTGTAATTTACAACGTTTTTCGAATTTAAAATTGTAAAAGCAGACAGAAACCCTGGCTCCAGAAGTACATTTAGTCGTCAATATCAGTTTTATTAAGGAGACTTGGGGTCTCCTTTGTTGACTGATATATTCACATGGCTTATTAGAGGAGACAGGTTATGACACACGGCAAGGATCATAGATAACGACTTCAGTGCTCAAAAGCAGTTTATGCTGGGAGCTACCTGACGATGCATAATCCTTTGATTTTCCCTTGTTCACAAATTCCGACGGAATAGATTGATGCAACTCTTTAATTGGTCAGTGAAGTGAAAATGATAGGAATGCTGTTTAACTTTTTGCATAGTCAAGTCCAAAAAAATACTTATAACAAAGGCGTTTGACGGGTTTCATCAGCATTCCGCTATTTATAATAACAAATGTAAGACGGAAATGTTTAAAATTTTAAAGAACTTGAACTCAGTGTACGAAAAAAGCTCAATTCAAAATAGCCTCATATATATTGCAGGAATTAGCCTCTGTCGGTTGCCTTTTAAAACTTGAAAAATTAAGTTGATCCAAGTCGCATTCCATACCCGTCTTCGCCATCCGTAGCAGTAGACGACAGGAGACAGTTTCAGTGCCTAATGATAGTGGTCTTACATAACAAAACTGGACCGATATTTGGATCACTATACGTTTCTGGGAAACTGCCCACTTACCCCTCCCTTAAACCAACATTTTGCCCCAAGTGAGAAGTAAGTGTTAAAGTTGGCTTAGGGGAGGGGTAGGTGGAAAGTTTCCCAGAAACGTATAAAGATTCCAATATTTTTGGAATGCAATAAATGAGGAAGGCAAGTTTCAGCTTTTTAAAAAGATGGAAAATAACGTGACATAGCTCCTTTACCACGTGACTTCAAGACAAACATGTTTATATATATATATATTTTTTTCAGATGTAAAGTCTAAACCTGCAATTTGTCTTGAGACACACATAGGATAGATAAGCGTTAAACAGACTTTCGTACTGAATTATTTTTTGCCATCTTAATTTTCGTGAGGATCACTAAGTTGACTGGGCACAAAACAAACAATTAATTTGGAAACTGGTCAAATGTCTTGTGCTTTAGTCTTAATGAATTTGTACAGGTGGTAAGCTGAAAGGCGCTTAGTTTTACAAATTATAAATTTCAGTAACAATATTTTTGTTGTTGTTAGAAGAAGGACCAGAAACCAGTTCATTTGTCGAAGAAAGAAAATAATCCATCTGTTCTTAAGAGTTGACGAACACTTATTTTGAAAATTTGAAATACAGAACGTAGCAAGAAAAAAAATCAATATGCATTATTTACAAGCGCACGCAAGCCTACCCCATACCTAAGAAAGTGTGGTAATCTACCCATCCGAGAAATTTTGGTAATCACGTGACCGTACGTTTACCCGTCCGTCCGCACCACAGACATACCAAAGTAAAACAACTCAATAAACAGGTATGGCAACCTAATGCAACTCGAGGTTATTTTGGCCGGAAATCGCATAGCCACCCGCGCCTTGTAAAGCAGAGACAACTTAAGACTTAGGAATCAATGAAGACGAAAACGTAAATAAAGCGGAATTGTTTCTGTATCCGTGATGTCTAAAGTATAAAGCTTAGATTAATTTTCATTTCCAGAAATTTAGAAAATAAAGTAAGAGAAGGTAAGAGGAAAAGAGAAATTAGGCGACAAGCCAGCGAAGTTCCCACAGAGAGTTAGAGCGAGAGATAAAAAACAAAGGAATTGGAAGAACAACATGAAAACTTAGTAGCGGTAGTGAGAAAATGAGAAATGCTAGCGGGCCACCAAGGTGAAAATGAGCGGCAGGGGAAAAAAAAGTGAACAAGAACACGTACGACATTTCCCCCATAAAACGTGTAACTACCTAGTTTCTGGAGGTTTCACGTTGTAGTCGTGCAAACAACGACAAAAAATGGACAAAAAAAGTGTGTTGCACGTGCAAAGTTGTTTTTTTGCTAATTAGACCTATTGTGGTTTTTCAGCGTTCTCGTTTCCTCCGCCGCCAAGCATTGCACGATTTTATATTTATATACTTTTTGAACAAACTATAAATATTACCGCGAGCTTCGCTTTAAGCCCGGGCTAAATCTATTTAGTATATACTAAAACTGTGGATAGTGTTTTTCGCGAGCTCTGATTGGCTAGTCAATCAGTGAATATCCTGCACTATTCACTGAGTCTCCTCCAGTTTCCCCGAGCGTAGTGTGTGTGTTAAGGAAATGGCGGCAAGCTTCAATGCCTTCGTTGTGAGGAATGTTAGTGTCTTGTGAAGAGACATTAAGGGTGACAAGAATGGCGTTGTCCGGTAGTGGTCTTATTTGTTCAAGTTAAAGAAGAAAGTGTGTAGAATCTTTGATGTAAGAGGGAAGGGACTGTACGAGGGAATTGACATGGTAGTCGACAAATTCAGAAATTCGCTCTGTAAGATGGCCATTGCTATCAATAATACGACGTCCGGGGTTGCCTTGTTTGTGCATTTTAGGTAGGATGTAGAAGCGACCAGCTTTGGGATCGGAGCTGAAGATACGGTCCTTGAATGTGTCATCGTCGATTAAATCATCTTTGTGTGGCGGTTAAGGTATTCTTTGACACGTTCCTGTATTTTATTTGTCAGATTAGTAGATTGTTTCTGGTAGTAATTAGTATCATTGAGTTGTCTGTAGCATTCGTTTATATACCAAGAATAATCCATTATTACGGTTCCTGAGCCCTTGTATTCTGGTTTAATTACTATATCTGAACGTTTTCGAAATTTAGTGAGGGAAGTGCATTCTTCCTTAGAAAAGTTATTTTTTATTTTGGAGGGTTTTGACGACATGATGTCGTGTTCAACGGCGTTGATGTAGGTGTCGAGGGCTGCGTCTCTTCCGCTTGGAGGAGTCCACGTCCCCTTACATTTAAAACGCGGAACGTTACTCATACCCTACTTACCCTTCCGTTTCTGTCAGTCTGACATTTTCCATTAACGTGATATATAATACTGTTAGCGTACATGTTAACTCATCATTCAGTGCGGCAAAGGTACTAATAATAGTTTTTGTTAGCAACATTGATGTTACTTGAGTTCTGATAACTTGACAGCAGTTACATTTTAAACTTCTTGAGCGATACCAAGCTTTCGTCTCTGTAGCCTACTAATGCTAATTTAAGAGGACACAGACAGTACCAACTTTTCAGTCCACCTCTTCTTCTTTCTTTTAGGACGCTATCTTGTTCTAGAGAAAACGGAAGAGGAAGAAGGAGAAGGTGAAGCAGTTATCTTTCTTGCTTTTTCCATCAACGAAAAAGATTCGAAGTAGAAAATAATACTATGATCAATTTTACTCTCTCCTCAGCCCCTGAGCGTTTTTAACATTAGTGTTCTTGCTCTCTGCACAATACTATCTTGGCGCCTGTGTATTTCTGATATTTCTCTTTCACGATCTTTGCAAAATATTATCTTGGAGCCTTATTAGAGGCAATAATAAGAGAATCTATAGGACATTCATTTATATAGCGGTCAGTTGGGAGTCATTTTTGCCTGATTAGAGGTAAGAAGTTTTGGTTTTTGGGAAGGACGAATGACTGGATTATTAGGAGAAAAAGCTCTCAGAACAAGGGCAAGAACTGCTAGTAACAAATCCAACAATTGTTTTGCTTCAGTTTCGGATTCAGAAACCGGGACCTACATGTGGGAAAAAGTAGTATTTCAGTAGGTCGTCGACAACTGTTAACTGCGATATTTTCAAGCGCTTGATACTCATTATCGCGGCCTATACGGAAGACGGCTCCGCCGAAAGGGGTTCCTAAGTTTCTTCAGGCTTATGGTGAATGAAAAGATAGAGATTACACTAGTTTAAATATACGAAAGGGTGGGAAATCTGTCATTTTGGTCTATAAAACTGAGAACTTAAAAGAGCTAACGGACGCATTGTATGTTTTTTGAAAAAGAAGAAAACGTCCTGGCTTTGTGATTTATTGACATTTAAAAGACGTTACATTTTGCAGCATTTAAAAGGGGTGCATTGTTGTAAACCAGGTATGTGAGAGGGGTACAATTTGTCAATAAAAGATGACAGGAAGTGGTTACCTTTTCTATATCAAGGGGTTACACCTGGGGCCCGAGCCTACTGTGCAAAACTTTGTTGAGTGTCCCCCCAGATTTTCAAGTTGCGTTGACCAATTACTTTTCTATTTGGTCCAACAGACCAGGAGCACCAGCAGCACGACGATGTTGGAGGTGCGGTGCAGGACATGGAAGATAGGGATGTATAGTTGGTGAGTAAGAATGTCTCACATAAATTTTGATAGTCTTGTCCCCTCATGAAGAGATCAAATTACTAGACTGCTTGAATCAAGGGGCTACAGGGGGGGGGGTACAGGGTGACACAAGGGGTTACAGGCGGTTAAAAGGGGTTAAAAGCGGATTCAGGGGGTTGAAGAGGGTTACAAGGGGTTGACTGGTTACAGGGGTTACTAGGGGTTGCAAGTAGTTACATGGAGCTACAAGGGTTACGCGGGGTTACAAAGAGTTACAATGGGTTACAAGAGGTAACAGGGGGTTACAAGGGGTTACAGGCGGTTAAAAGGGGTTAAAAGCAGATTCAGGGGGTTGAAGAGGGTTACAAGAGGTTGACGGGCTACAAGGGGTTACAAGCGGTTGCAAGGGGTTGCAAGTAGTTACATGGGGTTACAACGGGCTACACGGGGTTACTAAGAGTTACAAGAGGTTACAAGGAGTAACAGGGGGTTAAAGGGGTTTCAGGGAGGTACAGAGGTTTACAAGAGGTTACATGATGTTACAAATGCCAGATATCTGGTACCAAGGCCTTATAACTCCAATTTACAATTCAGCTGACAAGAATGATCCCACAAATATAGTGGTATCTGTGTATCTAGTTGCCTTGGAAAAATGTTTTGCTCCATTCTAAATCAGACTATACCTGTATCTTAAAAGACAACAATATTTTACATGACTCTCAAATTGGTTTCCTGCCTGAAAACTGCACTGCAGACCACGTTTTTTACGTTTTTAAAATAGGATTACAAAACTGTTTAAACACACTTCATATGAATGAAACATGGTATGTTAAAAATCAATCCGAAAAAGGCCAAAATAATGATATTCCAAAAACTCCCAAGGGAATCCGTTGACTACAACTTAAAACAGGCAACGAGCACGTTGAAATAGTTCAACAATACACCTATTTAGGTACACGTTTAACTCCAACAGGAAACTTTACTCTTATACTTCTACACTTCTACATGCCTCCTTCAGTATACGGAAACTTGCCATCCTTAATAGACTTAATCCCAATACCGCGTCCCAGATTTTTGACACAATAGTTTTCCTGATTTTAAGCTACAACGGTGAGGTATGGGGGAATGTACACTAAGAAAGATTTTAAACATGAGATAGGTCCCCCATCGCAAACATTCATCTCCAGTTTTGTGAACGCTACTTGGAGGTGAACAATAAGGCCTCTAATTTAGCTTGCAGAGCTGAGCTTGGAAGATTAGCACTAATTATACCAATTAATGGAAAAATTATGAAATATTTTATTTTTCTAAACAACAAAGATAATGACTCTATAATTAAACAATCTTTCCTTATGTCGAAGAATCATCACTCTGTTAATAACTCCGGGTTTTACTCCAGTTTCATGAACATGGTAGAACAAAAGAATCCATACATTTTAGATCCTGACTGTTTAGGAATAGATAAAATTAGGGGATACACAAATAATATGAAAGAGAAATATATGTATATCTTTCTGGCGACACGGCTTTGAACATTCAAAGAAATTAGAATTTTATAAAGTTTTTAGAGATGAATAATCTACATCCGATTATTTATACCGGTTAAGAACTTTTAATGAGAGAAAAAATTTATTGAAGTTTAAGATAAGAAACCTCAAACTTGTGATTGAACTTGGAAGATATCAGATCGATCGTGTGCCTAGAGAAAATAGATAATTTCTATTGTGTAAGTCCAAACAAACTGAAGATGAAAATCATTTCTTGTTTCATTGTCAGGAATACTCTTCGCTGAGGAAGGTATTCTTACACCAAATCAGCGAGATTGTACCTGACATTGAAAGGAAACCGACTACTGAAATCATTAAATTTCTGATGAACTCCAACGACTATTTTGTGAATAAACTAGTAATGAAGTTCATTTCCTTGTGTATGAACATACGTGATTCATTTTTGTTAGCCAGTGAAATTGATGTTAAAAAAACTTTAAGTAATTTGTTGCCTTGTTTTGTTATTAAGAGCCAGTCTCTGTAAGATCCTCATATCGAGTTTTGCCCACAAAATGGATTTAGCTCATAATTTTTCTGTAGATTTCTTTTAATAAGTATATAACAAATATGAAACTAGATTGGAGAAATTCTCTTCTGCAAATTTTTTTAACGAATTTTCTTTCGGTGCTACACGAGGACCTGAGATGCTTGTGAAATATGCAAATTTTGTCAAAATTCAACCGATTGCTCCGGATAAAAGAGTGCGACCCAATAGTTATAGAAAATAAGCTGTCAAAACAGCAGACAACTAGGTATAGTTCCATTATTCAGCGTCTGAATCATTATCAGACATTTATTTGTCATCCAGTTTCAACAGTTTCGTCTGAAACCGAGGATTGAAAGTTGCGATACTTAGCACGTCACAGCTGACGCTCTGCCCCGCTTAGATTACAAACTTAGAAATGACTACGGTATATTCTGTTTTCCACAAGCACTGACTCCCCCTCCAACCCACTCTATCTTCAGAAATTTTTCAATAACAGATTTTGACCGCTCTCAATTACTGAGGAACTTTCCGTCATTCTTCAAAGCGGTCCATAGCCCACTGACCACCTAAAACGCAGTTTATGCTACTAGCAGACAACCAAAATGACACATGCACCTGCGAATTGTTCCTTTGCCGGGATAGCAAGTATTACTTGGGGTTCGATAAAGACAATTTTTTTTACTAAATAAGTGCGTTGTCCAAGTAAAGAACCATCTAAGAAGCTGTAACCTTTCACGTACGAAGATCACCGAATATGATCTAATTTTGGCAAGGGTGGGAAAATTTAATCGTTCGCATGAATAAGTAGAAAAAGATGGTGGTTTGCCTTGCCTATAGGCACAGTCTCAGTATAATTATACTAGTGGCCACGTAAAACTGTCGTTATCCTTATCCTGGCCATGAAGGAAAAAAGATTGCCTTCATTGTAAAAATCCAATTAACAGGAAAATGGCGCATTCAAGAAATCCGCGAGATTTTTGTTACCCTTGTTCTTGTGAGGTCACGTAAGTAGCCTGCGTAGCAAGCGTTTCCAGTCGAGTTATAGCGCGAAATTTGGAGCGGAAGCAAAAAAAAAATGGAAGGGGGAGGGGGAAGGGTTCCTTCACTCCCCTCCCCCTCCCCCTTCATTCCTTTTTTTGCTCTCGTTCCAGTTTTCTTTACGAACTCGCGCGGAACCGCTTGCTACGCAGGCTATCACGTAAGTATTTTCAATTGTTCTGTTTTAACTCCTGTCCTTTTTTTTTTATCAAAGAACTGGTTGGGCATAAATAGATGGGAAAAAGGATGAAAAGGAAAATTCAAATTTTGCTTCGTTTTGTACGTCAAGTAGTCAGAGGAGTCACGTGTCACGCAATGTTTACTACACAATGACTATACCATAGGCTTTAAAGCAATTTACCTAACATTTCTAAAATAAATATATACAAATAAAATAAAATAAATATACAAATAAAGAAACGTGTACAGAATAAAAAAGAAAAAAAACAGATCCTTTCTAAGAACATAGAATTATTTCATAAATGGAACTGATTGATGTAAAAGCTTATTTGCATTTTTTCACGTCTAGGGTTTATTTGTGCTCTAGTAATTCAATTAACATTCTGTGAGTGTATTACAAGAAAAACAAGAGCCTGAATATCTGCCAGGCTTGATGTTCTAACAGAACAGAACAGAACATGTTATATAACATGTGTCATGTTATGTTATATAACATGTGTCATGTTATGTTATATAACATGTGTCATGTTATGTTATATAACGTGTGTCATGTTATGTTATGTAACATGTGTCATGATATGTTATATAACATGTGTCATGTTAATGTTATGTTATGTTATATAACATAAAATATGTTATGTTGTATAACATAAAGTATGTTATGTTATATAACATATGTTATGTTATGTTATAACATAAAATATGTTATAACATAACATAACATATGTTATATAACATAACATACTTTATGTTATACAACATAACATAAAATATGTTATAACATGTCTCATGTTATGTTATATAACATATGTCATGTTATGTTATATAACATAAAATATGTTATGTTGTATAACATAAAGTATCTTATATAACATATAGCTTGAAGCAGAAGAGGATCGAAATACACAGTCTGCAATTGGTTACGTTCAGTAGCCAATAAGAAAACAAGAATTTCGATCCGCCACGTGGGTATTTATGTTCAGTTCAAAGCTCAACAGACAGAACAGCTGTACCGTTCTCGCCACGACAAAGTACAACTAAAGTTGCTCTTGTAAAAGCAACTAAGCACAAAGCCAACCCGGCAACTGATGAGGTTCGTGAGGAGAACCGAAACCATGGTCTTGCCTGATCACAAACTGTGGCAATAACAAAACAGTTTATTCAAAGCTATTACCAAGGGAGGAACTACGCGCTCCAGTCAAAAGACTCATACTATCTTTAGAAAAACACTAAGCTGGAGTTTACTGAGTCACAATTCAATTCTCCATAGTAAGTTTATGTAGCTTCAGTTTAAGCTGCAGTTCACTCTTATAATTTTGGATCTGTAAGTCACTATCCGTGATAATTTAACATTCTGCAAAGAAAACTGACGAGCTGGGCCCAGCGTGATACAGCATTGCAGAAAAACATTACACTCACGGACTAAAGAAAATCGCTTAGATCAGATCCAGAAGGCACTTTGGAGAAAATTGGAGCCCTTATTCAGCCGTAATAAAAAAAAGCTTTACGCTTCAAAAGAGGTCAAAGAAAATGCGCTTGCATCAGAGGGCAAATCCTGCCGATCAGAAAACAGTAACTACAGTCAATCGATATATATATGTCATGACCTCTCAGTGTGAAACATGCGGCTAAAACCACATTTGCTCAGTAAAATGCAAAACCTTCCAGAGCATAATCTACCCAGCAGATAAAAACAACTTCATTGGAATAAGCAGCATTTTGGCATGAGGTAAAAGTCGTGTAGGCCTACCACCCCCTTTTATTACTAAAATATGTTATGTTGTGTAACATAAAGTATCTTATATAACATATGTTATGTTATGTTATGTTATATAACATAAAATATGTTATAACATGTCTCATGTTAACATATGTCATGTTATGTTATATAACATGTGTCGTGTTATGTTATGTTATATAACAAAATATGTTATAACATGTCTCATGTTATGTTATATAACATGTGTCATGTTAACATAAAATATGTTTAACAAATAGATTCCATTTGGCCGTGCGTCTGTTCAGTTATAGATCACAGATGACGTCAAAACGTGGTAAGAACAGAAAAGGGGCCCACGAGCCGATAGGCTGTGTCGGGTACATTCGCATCTGAAAGCACGGTTATTGCTGAAGCCCGGACGGAATGATTGGTGTACCCTTGAGAGAGATTCGCTCCTTTGGATATGATCTTCATCATGTATCCCAGCTTGTTCACGCCAAGTGGGCTGTTTTCATACCACACGATGTCTTCTGTGGTGAATCTGGATTTTGGTTTTTAAAAGAACGCTGGGCAGGAGGGATTCAACTTGGACACGTACAATTTGAGACTGGCAAACACATCATCGTCTGCTTCAGTGCTGTAAAGCCTTGTTTCTCGTTCAGATGAGGGCTTGCTGGTTTCACCACCAGGATGGTTTTTTGTAGCTTCTTCGTGGGTCATAACTGCGTACCCGCGGCCGTTTGCATCTTTGGTGAACTTGAAACTGTCGCGGCGAAGATCTCGCTGTCCCTCCCTTCCACGCCTGCACCAGTACAGAGAAACGTAAAACCACGTTCTCCTTAGCAATCCGGCTGGATTTGTGACACTGAGGAAAGGGCTGGCTCTTATCTTTGCGAGGTCTGAAGGTACGATAACTGGTTTATGTTGAACGTTTTCCTTGCCGGCGCGGCGGTTAATTCGTAGCTTCGCGTCCAGAATTTTGTTACTCTTTTGAAACATTTGGTTCCTTGAAATTTTCACTGTACGGCCATTGTTGTTTAGGTATCTTTCAATGGAATTCCGAAAACCAAGCAGTACTGAGCGACTGTATTCTTCACCTTTTTTCGTTCTCGCTTCGACGTAAAACCTTGCTAGGTTTAAGTCTAATTCTGCTGTATTCATTTTAAGGGGAGGTGTTGTGAGGCTCTTTGCTTGACACCAATCTGTGTAAACAATTATTTTGAGACTGTATAGTGCTGAAATTGTCTAATAAATCAATTTCTTTAAATTTCTGCTTTTTGTGTTACTTAAATGCGAAGCAAAAGAATTGTTTGTTACCTTGAAATAATTTTACGACCCATTTTGTGTTTCGTTTTGTCGCGAGC
>NC_133202.1:29378997-29453997 GCF_958299795.1 Porites lutea
GAAAGGAGAAATCACTGGCATGATAGCTGCATGTAATGGTAATTTTATCAATCCAGGTCGCGCCGTGTTCGCTCGAGAACACTGTGACAACCTCATTTGGCGCGCTTCTCAATACTTCCAAAACATGTTGTAATCGGTAAGTAGACTTAAGCACTTAGTATCGCCAAGCCATTCGAATCAGTGTATACCCAATTCTTTGTCTGAAGATTCTCGAAAACACATATACTAAGTAAATCTGGATGGAAGAGGAAATTGTCTCCCTAAACGCAGCCAGATTATATTTTGAAGGATGGCGGCACAATTCAACGCGTCTTCCAGGTCAGCCCTAATTTATAGTTCGTAAGAGTATAAATAAAATTGCGACCTCCCTATTTTCGCTTAAGCTTTTTTTGATAAAACTTCAGTAGAAACAAAACAACGCAGACATGACATTCCGGCTGCATGAGACACAATCGGCTGAAGGAAATATCTGTTTACAAGTCGGGTAAATTATCCATTCTTGCGCACCGCAAAATCAGCTAAAATCAGTCGCTGGAAACCTGGCATATCATTAAGCCTGAGCGCTTCTAAGAATAACACGTTTAGAACTTCGACGCGTAGAAAAAAAGGCAGTTGTTCTATATCCTTTCTGGTTCATCCAGGTAAAATTCCTGGCATACTATTATGCCTGAGCGCTTCTAGGATATATAACACGTTTAGTATTTCAACCCGTAGCCGTAAAAAACAATTAGGAAGTTGTTCTATATCCTTTCTGGTTCATCCAGGTAGAAGTCCTGGCATATTATTATGCCTGAGCGCTTCTAGGATATATAACACGTTTAGCATTTCGAACCGTAGCCGTAAAAAAAAAAAAAACTAGGCAGTTGTTCTATATCCTTTCTGGTTCATCCAGGTAGAAGTCCTGGCATATTATTATGCCTGAGCGCTTCTAGGATATATAACACGTTTAGTATTTCTACCCGTAGCCGTAAAAAACAATTAGGAAGTTGTTCTATATCCTTTCTGGTTCATCCAGGTAGAAGTCCTGGCATGATATAATTATGCCTGAGCGCTTCTAGGATATATAACACGTTTAGCATTTCGAACCGTAGCCGTAAAAAAAAAAAAAAAATAGGCAGTTGTTCTATATCCTTTCTGGTTCATCCAGGTAGAAGTCCTGGCATATTATTATGCTTGAGCGCTTCTAGGATATATAACACGTTTAGTATTTCGACCCGTAGCCGTAAAAAACAATTAGGCAGTTGTTCTATATCCTTTCTGGTTCATCCAGGTAGAAGTCCTGGCATATTATTATGCCTGAGCGCTTCTGGGATATATAGTAGCAGTTTGACCCGTAGAAAAAACAAACTCAGCCGTTCATTTTGTAGGAGATATTTAAGCGTTTTTGTCTGTGTTAGCAATGTGATCGACTTTATACGCAAACCTTAATAATATGTTTTTTTCTTTGACGGCACACTGTTCTCACCGTTGTCGCTCTTGTCACTGTTGTAGCTGTTGTCACCATTGTCAATCTTGTCGCCGTTGTCCATGTTGTCACCGTTGTCCCTGTTATCTCTGTTGTCAATGCTGTCGCTGCTGTCACTGTAGTCGATGTTGTCACCGTTGTCACTGTTGTCACTGTCATCACCGTTGTCGATGTTGTCACTATTGTCACTGTTGTCGCTGTTGCCCTGTTGTAACTGTTGTTGATGTTGTAACCGTTGTCATTGTTGTCACTGTTGTCATTGTTGTCGCTGTTCTCGCTGTTGTCACCGTTGCCACTGTTATCACTGTTGTCGCTGTTGTCACCGTTGTCGATGTTGTCACCGTGGTCACTGTTGGCACTGTTGTAGATGTTGTCACCATTGTCATTGTTGTCACTGTTGTCGCTGTTGTCAATGTTGTCACTCTTGTCGACATTGTCTCCATTGTCACTGTTGTCACTCTTGTCACTCTTGTCGATGTTTTTCATTTGTATCATTGATACAAATACGCCGATCTAGAGATCCTGTGTTAAATTCTATATTTTAATTCTTTATCACTACGATGTTACAGAATTTCAACTAAAACCGAAGAAACATCCAACACGCTTCTCTGGTCTTCACAACGCTAGCAACCGAGCACGCACGACATTGTGGGATGTCTAATACGTATACTTCTGGTTGACTTACACAACCTAAACATTCGGTTTAATACACCACATCCCTCCTTTGTCTCTTCTTAGAGCATAATGTCCAAAATGAAACGAGTACGAAGAGTTAAATACTGGATAAAGAAATTATGTTCACTTCCATAACATGATTAACAGGGTAAAGCTGCAAGACGCTCAGCCACTAACAAAGTCCAGTCATGCCTTTGACAGTTCACAATCATCAAATCGTTTAGGAAGTCTAATAGTTCGAGTTGGTCTCGGGCTCGTTTGAAGCACAGTTGAACTTGGGTAAACTGTGTGCTGCACTGAAATTGGGCTTTCAATTAGCTAGCTAGTGATTCGCTGGCTAGTAATTGGCTGAAGTGGTGTCACTGATTCAAATGGGTTAGCAATTGGCTGAAGTGGTAGCATTAATTCTGAAGTTCCATTCTCCTGGTACTTCTTAACAAACGACACATTCCGTTTTATTTCCACACCATCATTCTTACTTAATGTGACTTCTCGTCTATTTCTGTCTATGACTTCACAAGCGCTGGGGTCGTAGTTTGGAGGCAGTTTGTTTTTTTTGGTGTTTGTCAATAATCACTGATCTCCAACTTTCAATTGACCCTCAACTGCATGTTTCCTTGTGTCCACGTAATCTTTCTGTGCCAGCTTTCTTAACCAGTCCCAGTCTTCAGGGCGGAAAAACGTAATGAGCATGCGTGAACTTTTTTGCCCAGATCCCCTGGCCGGGTTTGAAAAAATGGCGGGATTTCAAATATTTTATTGCCTAAAAATATAGTGTTTCTACTCATAACCTGGAAAGAACAGGCAATTTGTCTTCAAAAGTTGCAAGCTGTGGTTATAACCTTGTCGTCACTTAATTTTCTTGAAGAATAGCTCATAGTAAAACGGAATTTAACGACATTAATTTCCTTGCGTTGTACTGGAAATATGCATGCGTAGGTCCGATTTTTTTCAAGATGCATTCGCAAAATGTGTTCATATAAGGAAGTTCCTGGATATATAAGGTCCGGAGCTCCACTGTGGACACAAAAACAACATATCTTTGGACAGTGATTTGCCCAAAAAAATTAACGCTTGCCCACAATGTGTTTGAAGTCGCTGAACTTTGTCGCACTCGAGCTTATATTTTAAGACCCTCGCTCGATCGGACACTCGTAGTTTCGCAGATCACTAAAATATAAACAAAATCCTCAATGTAGAAGTTATTGCGTTGATATGTGGGCAGAAAAAAGGTCAATCTTTATCTAGTAAAATCTTCCCAAAAATTCGGTTTCAAAGCGACTATCGTTTTTTAAACTTGCTCAGTTTCGCGGAGATATATTTTGCTTTGTGTTGTCAAGTTGAACACGCATAACATTTGTCAAAAACAAAGCGTAAGTAGGATTTCCTTCAAACAAAGTTAAAGTTACATTATTTCAAACACTTCTTGCTAACAATGAAGAAATGAATTTTCTGTGCGAAAACAACCTACCTAAAGATCTTAAAAGCAAAAGATCAGTTGCAACTTGGCAGCCAAGCCATGATTCACCATTTAGCTATTTTCAATAAGCTTAACTGGTCCATGCGAGGGTCTTCGTTTAAGCAAATTAAACTCCGCCGATCATTAGAAAATACAGAAAATTGCACATAAGGGTTTGTTTTGCTCGCCTCAGTCAAATCCAGCTGCAGCAATTGTTTACGGGAAAAGAGTCAATTGTTTTGAAGTCACTGCCGGCAGTTGTCGTTCTCTACTTTACAGCGAGCGAAAAGGACAATTTGCGTACAGAAAGTTATTCTTATAAAGAACAGAAACTTTCACAGTGCACTGGAAAACAAAGTATGTAATGAAAAATGAAAAAAACTCTGACTATTATTACTTGAGCAATAGAAAAATGATCTTGACTAAGCTTGC
Source organism: Porites lutea (assembly GCF_958299795.1). Taxonomy (NCBI): domain Eukaryota; kingdom Metazoa; phylum Cnidaria; class Anthozoa; order Scleractinia; family Poritidae; genus Porites; species Porites lutea. The sequence goes on from NC_133202.1 coordinate 29,383,029, forward strand.
TGGCCTTCTTTTTCCGAGAAAATTTAATAAGCGCACAAGTTTGTTCACTCTGATGCGTTATAATAAACAGCAATATGGTTCTTTGACTGAAGACAAAGATAAAGCTGGTTCTGCAAAGGTAATAAATCTGGGCATGTAAAAAAAGTAACCGTAACTACTAATAACAGAATACAAGCGGGTGTTAATTCAATCTGGCGAAATCAACTCATAAATTAATCGGATGCACAATCAGAAAAAATACTCGCCTCTTTAGAAATGTTCAAAACCTTTTATTCCACCTCAGACTGACGGAATGATCCGTTTCTCCTTTAACATTGGTTGTTCTGAATCCAAAGTAATTTTCAAGCGACGAAAAAAACCCAAACATGTCAAATAAAAATGCTTTACAGGGAGCAAACGTTCGCACCTCGAGCATTTCACTCAGAACTCCAGCAACAAACAAACACAGTCAACACACAGAAAAAAGCCCGCCTTGAGCCTGCGATAAGGGATGCGCAGAAGCTTGCGCAGAACGTTTTTCCGCCCTGAAGTCCCAGTCAGGCATTTCTTCATTGGTGATGGTCCCTCACGTCTCCACTCTGGCAAATTCGACCGCACTTTTCTCCCGCACATTAAGAACAATAGTGTTACACCAGTTGTCATTTGAGGACTTGACCTGTGCAGAGTTACAAATTTGTGAGGCTCTTGTCGCAAAATCTTTTCCTTCAATTCGGGCTCCACCATCAGATGTTCCATTGCTCCACCATCAGATGTTCTACTGTTCCTCCATCAGATAATTCACTGTTCCACCATTACATGTTCCACTGTTCCACCATCTAATGTTCTACGGTTTCACCATCACATGTTCCACTGTTCCACTATAAGATGTTCCACTGTTCCTCCATCTCTGTTTGTTCCACCATCATATAATCTCCTGCCTCACCATCAGATATTCTACTGTTCCATCATCTTTGTTCCACTGTTCCACCATCAGATGTTCCACTGTTCAACCATCAGATATTCTACTGTTGCAACATCAGATGTTCCACTGTTCCACCATCAGATGTTCCACTGTTCCACCATCAGATGTTCCAACGTTCCACCATCTCTTTTCCGCTGTTCCACCATAAGATATTCTACTGTTCCATCATCAGATGTTCCACTGTTCCACTGTTCCACCATCAGATATTCTACTGTTGCACCGTTGCACCGTTCCATCATCAGCTGTTCCACTCTTCCACCAACGGAAGTTCTATAGTTCCAACACCTAAGTGGCACTGCTCCACAATCACATGTTCCACTGTTCCATCATCTCTATTCAATTCTTAAATTATCAAATGTTCCACTGTTCCACAATCAGATGTTTCCCTGTTCCACCATCGCTGTTCCACTTTCCACCATGACATGTTCCACTATTCCACCATCATATGTTCCACTGTTCGCCATAAGATGATCTACTGTTCCACATTCTCTGCCCTACTGTTCCACCATTAGATGTTTTACTGTTCCAGCATCTCTGTTCCACTGTTCCACTATCAGATGTTCTACTGTTCCACCATCAGATGTTCCACCGTTCCTCCATCAGATGTTCCACTGATCCACCATCAGAGGTGCTACTGTTCCATCATGATTGTTCCACTGTTCCATCATCACATGTTCCACTGTTCCAGCAACAGATGTTCTACTCTTCAAATATCAGATGTTCCACTGTTCCACCATCTTTGTTCCGCTGTTCCACCACCTCAGATGTACTGTTCCACCATCAGACGATCCGCTGTTCTACCATCTCTGTTCCTCTGTTTCTCACTCAGATGTTTTACTCTTCCACCACTTTTGTTCTACTGTACCACCATCAGATGTTCCATTCTTCCACCGTCAGACGTTCCACTGTTCCACCATCACATGTTTCACTCTTCAACCATCTCTGTTCCCTTGTTCCATCATCAGATGTTCCACTGTTCCAGTATCATATGTTCCACCATTCTACCAACTCTGTTCCACTTTTCCGACATTAGATGTTCAACTGTTCAACCATCTTTGTTCGACTGTTCCACCAACAGATGTTCTATTGTTCCACCATGAGACGATGCACTGTTCCACCATCAGATTTTTCTCTGTTCCACCATCTGATGTTTTCCTGTTCCACCATGATTGTTCTACTGTTCCATCATCAGATCTTTCACTCTTCAACCAACAGAAGTTCTACAGTTCCACCACATAAGTTGCATTGTTCCACGATCACATGTTCCACTGTTCCATCATCTCTGTTCCAGTGTTCCATTATCAAATGCTGCACTGTTCCACAACCAGGTGTTCCACTGTTCCACCATCTCTGTTCCACTGTTCTACTATTACATGTTTTACTGTTCCACCATGAGATGCTCCACTGTTCCACCATCAGATGATCTACTGTTCCACATTGTCTGTTCCACTGTTCCACCATCTCTGTTCCACTGCACCACTATCAAATATTCTACTGTTCCACCATCAGATGTCCCATTGTTCCACTGCCAGATGTTCCACTGTTCGACCATCAGAGGTTGTACTGTTCCACCATGATTGTTCCACTGTTCCATCATCGGACGTTCCACTGTTCCAGCATCAGATGGTCTACTCTTCCACCATCGAATGTTCTGCTGTTCCACCATCTTTGTTCCACTGTTCCACTATCAGATGTTTCACCGTTCCACCATCAGATGTTCTACAGTTCCACCATCAGGTGTTCTAATGTTCCACCGTTTCACCACCTCTGTTACGCTGTTCCACCATCAGATGTTCTACTGTTCCACCATCAGAAGTTCCACTGTTCCACCATCTCTGTTCCACTGCTCTAACTTCATATCTTCCAATGTTCCACCATCAGATGATCCACTGTTCCACCATCAGATGTTCCACTCTTCCACCATCAGATGATCTACTGTTCCACATTATCTGTTCCCCTGTTCCACCATCATATGTTCCACTGTTCCACCGTCAGATGTTCCACTGTTCCACCATCAGATGTTCCACTGTTTCACCACCTCTGTTCCACTGTACCACCATCAAATATTCTACTCTTCCACCGTCAGATGTTCCACTGTTCGACCATCAGAGGTTCTACTGTTCCACCATGATTGTTCCACTGTTCCACCATCAGATGTTTCAGCGTTCCACCATCAGGTGCTCTAATGTTCCACCATCTGTGTTCCACTCTTTCACCACTTCTGTTACGCTGTTCCACCATTAGATGTTCAACTGTTCCACCATGAGATGCTCCACTGTTCCACCATCAGATGATCTACTGTTCCACATTGTCTGTTCCACTGTTCCACCATCTCTGTTCCACTGTGCCACCATCAAATATTTTACTGTTCCACCATCAGATGTTCCACTGTTCCACCATCATATGTTCCACTATTCCACCATCAGATGTTCCACTGTTCCACCATCAGATGATCTACTGTTCCACATTATCTGTTCCACTCTTCCACCATCATATGTTCCACCGTCAGATGTTCCACTGTTCCACAATCAGATGTTCTACTGATCCACCATCAGATGTTCAACTATTCCATCATCAGATGTTCCACTGTTCCACCATCTATGTTCCACTGTTCTAACATCAAATCTTCCACTGTTCAACCATGAGATGTTTCACTGTTCCACCATCAGATGATCTACTGTTCCACATTGTCTGTTCCACTGTTCCACCATCATATGTTCCACTGTTCCACTACCAGATGTTCCACTGTTCCACCATCAGATGTTGCACTGTTCCACATTGTCTGTTCCACTCTTCCACCACCATATGTTCCACTGTTCCACTATCAGATGTTCCACTGTTCCACCATCAGATTATCTACTGTTCCACATTATCTGTTCCACTGTTCCACGGCTAGATGTCGCACTGTTCCACCAACAGATGTTCCACTGTTCCACCATCAGATTATCTACTGTTCCACATTGTCTTTTTCACTGTTCCACGGCTACATGTTGCACTGTTCCGCCAACAGATGTTCCACTGTTCCACCATCATATGTTCCACTGTTTCACCATCAGATGATCTACTGTTCCACATTGTCTGTTCCACTGTTCCACCATCTCTGTTCCACTGTACCACTATCAAATATTCTACTCTTCCACCATCAGATGTTCTATTGTTCCACCGTTAGATTTTCCATTTTTCCACCGTCATATGTTCCACTGTTCGACCATCAGAGGTTCTACTGTTCCACCATGATTGTTCTACTCTTCCACCATCAGATGTTCTACTTTTTTACCATCGTTGTTCCACTGTTCCACTATTAGATGTTTCACCGTGCCACCATTAGATGTTCTACTGTCCCACCATCAGGTGTTCTAATGTTCCACCATCTATGTTCCACTGTTTCACCACCTCTGTTACGCTGTTCCACCATCAGATGTTCCACTGTTCCACCATCAGATGTTGCATTATTCCACCATCACATGTTTCACTCTTTAACCATCTCTGTTCCTTTGTTCCATCATCAGATGTTACACTGTTCCAGCATCATATGTTCCACTATTGCACCATCTCTGTTCGACTGTTCCGACATTAGATGTTGAACTGTTCAACCATCTGTGTTCCACTGTTCCACCATCAGATGTTACATTGTTCCACCATCAGATGTTCCACTTTTCCACCATCAGATGCTTCTGTTCCACCATCTGATGTTCTACTGTGCTAATATGATTGTTCCACTCTTCCATCATCAGATCTTTCACTCTTCCACCAACGGAAGTGCTTCAGTTCCACCACCTAAGTTGCACTGTTCCACCATCACATGTTCCACTGTTCCATCATCTCTTTTCCACTGTTCCATTATCAAATGTTGCACTGTTCCACAACCAGATCTTCCACTGTTCCACCATCTCTATTCCACTGTTCCACTATCACACGTTCGACTGTTGGACCATCATATGTTCCACTGTTCCACCACTAGATGTTCTGCTATTCCACAATCTGTCCTCCACTGTTCCACCATCATATCTTCCACTGTTCCACCATGAAATGTTCCACTGTTCCACCATCATATCTTCCACTTTTCCACCATCAAATTTTCTACTGTCCTACCATCAGATGTTCCACTGTTCCACCATGAGATTTTCTACGTTTCCACCACCAGGTGTTCTAAAGTTCCACCATCTGTGTTCCAGTGTTTCACCATTTCTGTTACGCTGTTCCTTCATCAGATGGTCCACTGTTCCACCATCTCTTTTGCACTGTTCTACCATCAGATATTCTACCTTTCCACCATCAGATGTTTCACCAGTCCACCTTCTCAGAGGGGGTTTTTACTTTAAGGGGTCTTACAAACAGTGGTTCTTACAGCCAGGGGTTCTTGCAACCAGGGGTTCTTATTACAAGGGTTCTTACAATCAGGGGTTCTTTCATCCAGGGGTTTTACAACCAGCGGTTCGTACATCCAGGGATCTTACAACCAGGGGTTTATACCTCTAGGGGTCTTGCAACCAGCGGTTCTTACATCGAGGCTGTCTTACAACCAGAGATTCTAACAACCAGGGGTCTTACAACCAAGGGTTCTTACAACCAGGGGTTCTTTCATCCAGGGGTCTTACAGGCAGGGGTCTTAGAACTAGAGGTTCTTTCAACCATGGTTTCTTAGAACTTGGGGTCTTACAGCCAGGTGTTCTTACATCCAGGGGTCTTACAAGCAGAGGTTCTTACAACCTGGTGTCTTACAACCAGGGGTTTTAATATGCAGGCCTGTTTCAACCAGGGGTTGTTACAACCAGAGGTGTTACAACCAGAGGTTCTTATACCTAGGGGGTTCCTACAGCCAGGGGGTCTTAGAACTAGGGCTCCTTCATCTAGGGGTTCTTATCAACCAGGGGTCTCACAACCAGAGCTTCTTGTGTGTCCACAAGGACACAGAATGGAACTTTGACAAAATCATTAATATTTACGTAAGAGAGCATCTAAGAAGAATGAAGCTGTTAAGTCTTCTTGGAGGTGACAGAGATAGTAAAATTCTACTCATGCTCAGTGCAAAGTGACTTTAAGCTTTAATAGTAAAAATAGAATCAAGTAACAATCAAGGCGACATCATACACAAACTTGAGGGCTGAAAAACTGACAAACTATAAACACTATACATCTTGGTCCCTCTTCTGCTTGCTTCTTTCGTCCAAAATACGATCATAAGTTTGTTACATAATGCCTTCGCTTTCTAATAATAGCACAAAGAAACATTGGAAACGTTTTTGGAGAATAATTACTATTAGTTTTAAAATATTAATTACACACCTAGCCGGATGTTTGAAAACGTTACCGACAAATGGACCTTTTGAGTGCAACATTTTTTTTTCTCCAAAGTAGGCAATATAAAATCTAAGAGTGCAACCATTGCTTTTTTTCCTTTTCCTCCTATCTTTCTCTTCGCTCGTTCTTTTTCTCCTTTCCTTTTCCTTCAATTTGTTAGTGTGATTTTGGAGCTTACCGGGCCCGAGAATCCTACCCTTTGACGTCTTTTCACCGAAATGACGGCAAATTTCGATACGTTGGTTTTCGAAAAATCGGCCAAATAAAAAAATAAAAAGTTTCTCCATGGCTTTAGCCTTTAAAAAGGGGTTTGTGCCAACGAACTCAGTTTCAAATCAGATGGTCGCGACAAATGTTAACTTATTTTTTTCTTCTTTCAATTGTCATTTTTGGTTTGTTATGTTTTGTTTCCTTTTGTATTTTTGGAGAAGTGAGATGCACCTCTATCTTGGAGTAAACGTATGTCTTCTCAATTGAATCTTAGCCAAAAACCACAGAGAGGGAAGAAAACGTAATGATGTTTTTTCTCGTGGTTGGTGGGTTATATTCACCGGTTAAAAAGAACAACCTAGGAGAATCCAGGAGCTGATTAGTAATCTGCTCCTGGAAAAACGATATTTTAGGCATTTTTTTGTATCGCCAAATTGAACACGCCACGGTTGTTTTTGATGCAGATATGCAAGTAACATTGTTACTCTTTCATTTAGCAAAGCACAACTATTGACATTATTTTAACAAAATTCTCTCTTTTCTGCCATTCAAAATTGAGGACGTTTTGACATCCTCACGCGACAAGCTTAAAATACAGTTGACCAAACGTATCAGTGGTATTCAATCAGGCGGAATCGTCTATTTGAACATTTAATTAACCGGGCTTTGAGGGGGCTCGACCCAGTATAGCGAATAGATTATCTATTCGTTATTGTTTTCTCCCATTCTACATCATTGCCATCTTTCGGAAAGATTTCAGACGGCATTCCAACCAAACGCGGTAAATTCTCGCGTCCTGCATGGTCTATTTGATGTTGTGCTAAACTCGAGACAATGGGAAGTTCCAGAGCAAAAACTTAGCCAGATAGTGACATTGCTTGAATATTTACTCACTTTTGCGCCCATGTTAGACAACTTTAGAAGTTTTCAGTCGACACGAAATTCGGGGACTAAATAGTACACTAAAACAAATCTATCCACGAATGTTGTTTTAATCGGTTTTTTTGTGAAAGTAGCGTTAGAAATTACTAAAGACCTCGGCATTGTGTTTTACCCTGATTCATACGTTAACACGAGTTTCGAAATCGCGCAAGTGTACTTGCGTTCAGCGGCTTCTATAGTGCACAAGGGTCATTTGCAAAACGAATGAGTGATAAAACCTTTTTGGAAACATCCAAAAAGTAGCAAATTTGTATGCATTAAGCCCTGTCTTCAGTGCATGCATAATTTATACCCTTTGTATAGCAATTCCAAAATATCTTGAAATGCTTATATAGATTTTTGTGAAACTTCGCACGGCAGAAAACATTTATCCAAGAATACGTAGCGTAAAGCATTTCAAAATAAAATGACGAGCAGGGCTGAAATTCGATTTAGAGCTAAAACCATTGTGACGTCATTGCCACGTGACATTTATTCCGAACTCCATAATAAAGTTAAGTCTAACTGTAATCCATGTGTCATAATCGTTTTACAGTATAGATCGATTTGTTTAAGTAAAAGAGATTCAAAAAGGGAGGGTCTGCCTATTAAAATAATGGATCCAGCCATATTAAGTTCTAAATGAATAACCAAGAGGTACTCCCGTGACCGATAAATTCAAGCTGTATGGGTCGTTTTATTCGCTCCGGGGAGAATACTCAACAAAGTTCATACAGGGAGGCTCCGCCCCGAGATCCAACCCCTCACCTTTTTATATACCATTTTTATATACCAAGAAAAAGTACACATTTCGTTTACCTTCCATCAACAAATGGTACCCCTTTCACATACCTACTTAAGAACATTGCATACCTTTTAACTACAGTAAATGTACTGTTCCCACCCAACCCTTCCATATACTTCAACTAGTGAAATCCCTACCCTTTAATATGAAGCACGAAAAAGCTATCCCTCTCGGGAGGAGCCTCTCCGTATAGGCCCTTATAGAGAGTACCCCCAGACATTCGCTCTAGCTTTGCACCAGGAGTCAGAAAGGTCCTTTATTCTCTCTTGATCAAGAGTTAGAACTTGAACTTTATGCCGTAAGGACGAAGGTTAAGCTTAAATCCACTGCTACAAACCCAACCACATTTCTCATCAACAGATGTAGCAGCAACAATGTAGTAGTCCAATTTTGTAGTGCAGTAGTGAGACCAATTGAGGTTTTCCAGTCGCGGAATGCTCGCGAGAGATTACAAGAAATTTAGAATCTGACCGCTACGAAAACTTCACCTGCAGGGGATGAGTCCCACAATAAAGAGACGGTCATGTTTGTCGTAAAATTATAATCAGACCTCAAATGGAAGCCAATCTGAGCGTGGCTCAGTGTTTATTTGTCCCCTAATTTCAAGAAGGTCCTGTAAATGCTCACAAGCGACATGGCCTTGAGAAAGCAACATAGGACAGTGGAAATGGCGACAAACGACACAAAGATGGGTTCAAACTGCGAAAGTGACAGAGAAAAGCGCAAATACAATAGCAAAATATCAACAGCGACATGGATTTCTCCTCAATACCCTAACCGACAGGTTTCGAAATTTAGACTATACTTAACCCCCCTACCCCTCCCCCCCCCCCCCGCCGCAAAGAGGGCCTCAGTTTGAAGGCATTTCATATTTTATATCGATAATTCTTTACGCACAACCTTAAGCGATACTTTTATAGGCAAAAATATCAACTTTCTGTCCTAAACATCCTTAGATGAGACCAAAAGAAATACGATTTCTACTCCTAAGCGAGACGACAAGCATCTCCCTCGTTTCCGCACGGGAGTCATTTTATCGGGAAACTATCTCTCAAAAGCAAAAAAATCCCCTGAAAGGAAATTCCAGAACAACAACCTCCGGAAGTCCGATATAAACAGACGTTGTGTTTATATGACCACACTCAATTTGGGGTGAATGTTGACGATATGTTCCGAAAGGAAGTGTTTTGGCCGTGCTGTATGAGATTTAACACTCATCAGTCAAGCCGAGTAGAACTATTACAAAACATATCCGCTTTTGAACGAAAAAAGGGGGAAAAACTGAAAACTATGAAGTTTGAAGAGTATGCAAAGAAAACGCAATCGAGAAGTAAATTATCGGTATAACATTATATTCCGGATGGGAAATTCCCACCGCGTGACCTTTCAATTAAATGCGAATTAAGAAACACAATATGGCACATAATACTTGGTTTGTTTTGCGGCCTTTCAGGGGCATGACGAAACTTCAGTGAGGTTATGTTGTAAAGACATTGCATTCAACAGGCGAGTTCGCAGGTTCCAACTCTGTAGTTCTGTATTCAGTCACTATTTTTTTTTCATTGTAAAATAAGGACGTAACTTCAAACTACATCTATGATCCAAATACCTAAAAGGAAAGTTGGTGTTGTGATTTTGTAGCTTCAGGCTTTTATGTCAACATTTAAGGTAAATCGTCGGTATTCGGGTAGCATAATAACGTTTAGCAAAAGAGTAATTTCCAAATCATTCTGGTTTTGGTAGTCGCAGCTTTATATGCGACTTCTCAGCTGGGAGCATTCCTTAAAGATCTATATTACGTGCCAGTGGGTGCAGAGAACCTCGACATTAAATCTGGTGCACCTTAAGGGTCCTGAAGATCATTTCCTGCCTTTAGGGCATCAACGCTTAGGGATGCCCACGGATGATAGGATAGGATAGGATAGGATAGGATAGCTGCTTTATTATTAACAGAGCGCCTACAGACAGACGTGTTTACAACGATCACAAAGATTTTAGTGCAATAATTACAGAGGTGTACATTTAAGTCTTTCACAATTAAAGGTTTAACTGAGGTTAAGAAACACCTCTTCAAGCTTATTTAAGAAACACAGAAACAAGTTCGAAAGACAGAAATAATTACTTCCCTTGGTGGATGTATTCAGCTGTGGAATGGGTAAATAAGCGTTTCCTGTTAACGAAGTTCTTTTGTTTAAACCTGAAGTTAGTTCTCACTTTCGCTTCCAAACTTGAATCACTTTCAGATTTTCTTATCTCATTAAAATCTTGTCAGTGGGGCCGTGCGACCTAACACCTTTTTAGTCCTTTGTTCTCAGTTGGGCTATTTTCAGCAAAAATTCACTTACTTTCTTACTTTCAAACTAAAATTTTTTTCAACAGAATCTTAGGAAAATTTGCTTTCTTTCAAACCATGGTTTTACCTTCTTGTATAGGAATTTGGCTAAAGAGATATTTTCAGTTTGGCAAATTTTTTCCACACGCGGCTGAATTCAACTTAATTTAGTATCTTTTGTTCTATCAGTTCTACCACCTCCTAACACCTATTTTTACGCATAAGAATACTATTGACCTTTCTTAGAAACTACTTAACTTAGTAGTTTAGTATAAATACAACCACTTTGTGAGCTTAAAAAGCTTGAAAAATCTTGGAACTTAGAAGAACTAAGAAGTTCAGGAATAAACCGTTGTTCGACTCAACTTCCTGTGTACCTCGAAACTCTCAAAATCGGTACCCTTAACAGGTTGATGGTTAATTTTTAGGCTGTCTGACGGCTGAATGTTGACTCCGGTATTGAGACCCTCTTATCAGCTTTTGAACAACTAGACACAGTCACACCACTCACTGAGGCGTTTTTCTTTTTATAACCAAACTGCGCCGCAGCTCCTCTTGCGCAGAAAATTCCGCAATAATGTTTTTTTTTCTTCAGGACAGGTCTAGCTAAGAACGGTAATGCGCTCCTGTAATTGAATAGTTCTCATTTCAAGACTTGCAAAATTTATAGGACCTTACAGTAGCTTTTGTGGGTAACCTGTGCTAAAGGCAGCGTGGAAAGGAAAATCGTATACGTTGGTGTTAAAGTCCACAGTAAGAAATACCCCTCCTCATCGGCTCACCGCTGATTTCCTCTCGGTATATGACTATAGTAGATGAGGGAAACTGAAAAAAATTACTTAGAAAGACAGAAAGTCAGAAACCTTTGATCTAGCCTGAGAAAACAGCCGACATTTCGCAACGCCACCACTGGTTTTCTTAGGCTAGTGGCGGGGGGGGGGGGAAGGGGGGAAGGGGAGCACAGGCTACCTACGATCAAACATTTCTCCTTTTCATTATCTTTCTTGAAAAGTAAAGTGGAGGAAAAACCGCTTTCGATCCTTCCCGCGGGTTATTCGGAGGACATCTCAGGCTTGATGGAAGTATCGCGAGAATTTGCAAGGAATCCGTTATACCTCTCCCGATTATGGGGCAACAGCAGCGAATTAGCCACTGCCCCTTGGGCATGTATGACACGATCATCCACCGGTTTTGCAATGTATGGTGTCCCACAAGTAGTTTCGGCTCTCTTGCTAATGCTTCCGGCTGAAATCAAAAGTGTTTCTGTCGCGTCGAGGAAGTATACCACATTCTTCGTTCGTTGAAGTTGGTTTTGATCCGCTTTATTGAAGATTTCCTGCATTGTAAGGTAAGATCTTTTTTTTTAGATAGCTTAACTGTGTAAGGTAAATTTACAATCTTGCCTAACACACAAAATTACTAGCACGCAACAGACGCAATGATGCATGCCATCAGTGATTCAGGCACGTAGGCGTTCTTTCCTCGTTGATCTGACTCGTGCATGCATCTAAAGAAGAAAACCACTAAGAAAAACATGTCTCTACTCGGCAAGATCATTCAGTGGGAGAGTAGTAGTCTCCCTTAGTCTATCAAAGCGAAAAGTTTGGATAATTAATACATTGTTCGAGGTTGCTAATTACATACGCGTAATTTGAGCTGAACGTCTGGGCCATTTGATTTTACTACAGTTAACGCACTCCACCTTCCAGCCCAGAGGGAATGCCAAAAAAACACTCTTGGACTGAAACCTTTATTTTCGTAGTTTTATTATGGTACATTTAATAACTGTGGCAATTAGAACTATTTTGGGATTAATTAGTGAGTCATTAATGGCTTCCCGCTTGAGGTAATCCAAGGAATTTAAAGCCCGATTTGCATGACAAATTCTTATGGCACCCCTTTACATAGCCTGAAAAAAAAGTCTACATTTCATTACGCCACAGGCGGCCCAGACGTAGTATGTGTCACTAAATGAATATATTAATATTCACATGGACAAATTAATGCGATGAGTCGTCGAAACTCCCATGAACTAAAATAGTCCAAAAGCCAAAATATAACAAAACAAAGCTAAGATACCTTCAACTGAACGTATCCTTGTCTTTCCTGGCCGGTTTAAGTGGCATTTTGTTGAGTTTTGCATTTGTAGGTACTATCTACTAAAGAAGAATTAAAGGCTGGCTACAAAACAAACGGACCATCTCCACACGCCTTCACACGAAGCGCTATAAATTCGAGAATAATCGACGAATCCGCTCCAAATTGCCATTGGCTAATCTGCAGGTAACGTGTGCTCCTGCTTTTTGCTCGCTGGCTCCACAAAACCCATCGCAACTGCACAATATTTGCTCGCTCATCAACAACCACTGTTGACCTTTATGCTTCGATATGACCGCAAACTACCAGGTATAATACACGACGTGAATATTCAAGCTTAGCGGCCGCATTCGCGCAACAATGCAGCACTTGCTATGGAAGGGATGGTACTATTGCTTCTAGGTCAATCGACACTGACCGAAGGTTCGCTGCGTTAGTTTTGACCAGAAAACAAAAGGCGATCACGCGACCGTCCGTATGGTTTCAACGGGCGACCCTGGTTTTCAAGTTCGAATTCTTCTAACGTTCGCTGTCACAGCTGCTCTCACATTGTTCGTCCAGCCGCTTGCATTGGTTCTTGACTCTACTAGACCTATTTTCTTAGATTAATTAAATAAACAGTTCTTTCCAGAACAACGTCTTACTCCACAATATGTTGTCCAAACTGGTGAAGGAGGACGAGAATTTTCCGCCCAGGAAAAAGGCAAAATCTGTCCTCGGCTATGCAGCTGAATAAAAGATACAGCTGAAGATATCGTAAAGTAAAATTTATGTGCGTGATATCATTTTTTATTATTATTATTATTCTCAAAACTCAGCGGCACCCAACGATGATTTCCCCCTAAATGCACTGAAAACACATTTAAGGCTGTCCAGAGTACTTTCGATCTAAAAATGCATTCTAAACAGCGCTTACAGAAATTTAGTCAGGGGGGCTAAAAGCGAAGCTAATGATTTATAGTTTGCTCATACTAAATATAAAATATATCGTGTAATGCTAAGCGGAGAAGGCAACGAGACAGGGGCACCCAACGACTGTTTCCTCAAATACTTTGAAAACACTTTTGTAGCTATTCATAAAGTATTTTTAGCTCTATAGAAATGCATTCTAAGTGGCGCTAGAAAATTTGTATCTCAGCGTTCGGTCATTCTAGAGGAACTTGAGTCTTTTCGAAATTACGAGGAATTCAGAATTATTTTCCCGAAAATTTTAGATGCAATTTAACGTATTACGAAGGAGATAATTTTTCAGATTCCTTCTTTCATCACATTTTTGAATCCGAGAATTTTAGGATTCCTTTTTACTCTCTACGAAAAATAGCCTAACCCGGTGAGTGAAATGTGAAAAATTAAACGTTGGATGCCCTTGACCAGAACTGTGAAAAACAACAATAGGTCTAATTGCAGCGCACTTTCTAGTACATTTCCTTGCCGTTGATTTGCATGACTGCAACGTGAAACCTCCAGAAAACGTCCTGGTTTTCCCTTTTTATGGAGGAAATGTGGTACATGTTGTTGTTCACTTTTTCCACTGCCGCTCATTTTTTTTAGCTCCGCTATAAAATTCGTACCTGTTCGGTGATCCTAGGGCAAATTGGATCTTTTAAAAATTACAAGGGCTTCAATACTATTTTCCCGATTGATTGACCTAGAAGCTATAGTACCATCCCTCCCATAGCAAGTGCTGCATTGTTGCGCGAACGCGGTCGCTTAGCTTGAATATTCACGTCGCGTATTATACCTGGTAGTTTGCGGTCATATCGAAGTGTAAAGGTCAACAGTGGTTGTTGATGAGCGAGCAATTATTGAGCAATTGCGATGGGTTTTGTGGAGCCAGCGAGCAAAAAGCAGGAGCACACGTTACCTGCAGATTAGCCAATGGCAATTTGGAGCGGATTCGTCGATTATTCTCGAATTTATAGCACTTCGTGTGAAGGCGTGTGGAGATGGTCCGTTTGTTTTGTAGCCAGCCTTTAATTCTTCTTTAGTAGATAGTACCTACAAATGCAAAACTCAACAAAATGCCACTTAAACCGGCGAGGAAAGACAATGATACGTTCAGTTGAAGGTATCTTAGCTTTGTTTTGTTATATTTTGGCTTTTGGACTATTTTAGTTCATGGGAGTTTCGACGACTCATCGCATTAATTTGTCCATGTGACTATTAATATATTCATTCAGTGACACATACTACGCCTGGGCCGCCTGTGATTACGCCACCAGTGGTTTACTCTCTAAATGAAGTCTGAGAAACAAGTGCAGAAATTTCATACTGATGACGATTCATCATGCATCACCACAGGTAGCCCATGCTCGAAATATGAGCATTGGCAAACATCGGCATTGCTGCGTAACATTCGAAATATAAGGATTTATATGGGAAAAAACCTATCATTTCTGTAACCTACGAAAATGAAAGGATTTCAATAAAAAACAGCTTTCCTTACTTACAATGTGTATTACGAAGAGAGAATGAGCTAAGAGAGCGAATCCTTGTGCCCCATGATAATTTTTTTTTAAATCTATTTAAAGTTCGCGCGCGCGCTGCGAAGGTTATTTTTGTCTGTTGTTTCCGTGACCCGCGCGGTCTACTTTCACGTGAACGTGACATGTTTCGCCGCCAAACATTTGAAGTTTGACAGCCATTATAGTAATTAGCGCCAGGAGCTGATACTAATCGCCTCCTGTTGTTGACATGTTTTTGATCAGCGCTTTCCTCTCATTTTCATTTACAAAGGGATTGCAGTATCGGATTTAAAATTTCACTTTGAGCTTAAAAATTGAGATTTTCTAACGGCTGGTAGCCTCATTTAAAGTAACGAATATTGAATTCTGACACAGAGTGAAAGCCAGAGGCAAAGGTTATCACGCGCGAAACTCGAAACCTTTAATAAGTGGCTGGCTTCAATTGTTTACGCAAATGTGCAAGATATTTTTTCTCTTTTTCCAGGAATATTTTTCGTTCAGAAACAGTACATTTGCTTTTAGGAATTATTCTCGAGAGATTCAAAATGAATTACTTCTTCTTAACGTCTAATACTTGCGATGAATATTTCGCTGTGCAAACACAAATCAGGTCAGATGCTTCTAGCTCATAAACAGTCGCTAACGTGGATGCCAGAGAGTTTTGATGCGCGGTTTCCGGTTTCGGTCAATTCTTAATCAGGGGCACCCAACGACTGTTTTCTGTGAAATATCTGTTGGGAAAAGCAAAAATTACCTACAATTTTCCATAGCTTGAGGAAGACTAAAAATTTCTAGATGACCGTTCCATTCATGTACAACTTTCGAAGCTTATCTAATCAATTCCCTACGATTTTCTGAAGTTTAGTATTTCCCATTTCACTCCTCAGGTTAGGCTATTTTTCATAGACAAAGGAAACCTAAAATTTTCGGAATTGAAAATGCGATGCAAAGAGGATTCAGAAAAACTATCACTTTCGTAAAACTTAAAATTACGCTAAAATTTTCGGGAAAATAATTCTGAAGCCCTTGTAATTTCGAAAAGACTCAAGTTACCCTAGGATCACCGAACAGATGTAAATTTTTTAGCACCACTTAGAATACATTCCTAGAGATCTAAAAGTACTCTGGATAGCCTGAAAAGTGTTTTCAAAGCATTTACGAGGAAACCGTCGTTGGGTACCCCTGCTTAATAGTGAGTTGTTTGCCCACATTTGTCTAGCGTCCTCACAAAATTCAAATGTTTGGCGGCCAAACATTCATGTTTGAACCCACTTTGAACCTATTTTCTCTTTACGTGTCCACGGTTGGATCCAAACGACGGTATCACAGCTCGCGGGTGTGCGTGGATGTTGCGGAAGAGACAGTTGTCGTTTTTTGCAATAGGGTGTTGGTTGTTTATATATTGATGTAGCAAAGACCTCAATAAGCAGTTTTCGCAGAGTCGGAACTGCTTTCTCCGGCGAACTCCCAAAAGCCAGGACCGTTTTGCTTTTCGTCAGCTACTCTGGCCAGATTATTCCACGTATAAATCTTTTGACTCGTCGACGAAAGTAATACCAAGTCTGCACGTCATATCGCTTGCTGTGCGTGATCGGCAGTGAAATGAATCACCCACCAAGTTTAAAAGTATACATGATGCCACTCTAACCGACCAATAAGGTGGCGTCCTTAAAATAACCATGCAGTATGACACAGAACCAAGAATAGATTGAAAATAATTTTCATGGGAAGAGGGTCATGTATGGGGGATTCGCTGTCTTAGATCATTCTCTCTTGGTGTTACGTCTCTCCTGTGTGGTCCACAGGCCGATTTATGACCGTTTTATGGGCTTTTTACAGTTTTATGTAAACGGTTTTCTCTCTATATAAAGGTTTACCAAGATTGGGCACTCCAGCAAAGTGGCCCGACAGATCCACCGAAAAAAAGGGCCGTAAATTCACTCCAACTGTTCCAATCGCCTCCAAATTCTGCCTAGGTAACACACGATAGTTCTCCTTTCCATTCGTTATCTTGCTTCAAGACACCTTTGCAGCGAGAGCGAATCAAAGGTCGCAAATCTGTGCAACCTTTCCCGTCTGAAGCCATCAACAGAACCTTGCCTTGAATTCCACGTTACCATTGAAAGATAGCGACACCGCCTGAGACTCAAATTACTCACACTCAGGGTGGGAGACGGTCTCTTGCTCCCATTGACATCAATACCCGAGAAAGAAAACAATGGGAGGAAGAGACTGTCTCCCACCCCGAGTGTGAGTTATTTGAGTCTCAGGCTGTGTCGCTATCTCTCTATCCATGAGCTATCCCACTTAAAATCACTGTATTTTGTGTTACTTGTACTCTTCCTAATTTATTTTTTTAGTCGACTTTTTGACTTTTCCTTTTTTTTACGGCTGTTCTTTAATACTGAACAGCTTGCTGGTGGGTAGTGTGAAATATCATACGTCTCCACCACCAAACCCATGGTGGGCTTGGGGCAGAGAGACTCTGCTCTGAGGAGACCAGTATAAAGATTGTAAAGGCTTCTATGTCCATTAGTGATGGTTTTGATTACAAAGGAGAGACTAAGTCATCTGACACTGAGCTATTGTTCATTGTTCCTGTGCTTACTCAATCAACAGTAGTCGCACTCAACTAACGTAACATATGACATAACATTGCATAATGTGACATTATTTTTAATAAGTACAAATAACTATTATTATTAAACTTTTTAATAAGGTGTATTATTTCCTTAGTGTTAAGATCCATTGTCCCTGTATTATTAAAACCTGAGTTGCACATGGAGGTGGGGTGCCTAAGAACCTGGGGGCTGGAGCTGCCGACTCCTAACCCAAGTAGCAAGAACACCCCAAAAGCCTGCCTTACCCGCAACCCAGCCACGAGCCGCGCCCACCACACCCAGCCCCAACCCAAGCACTCGTCACATTGAACAGAGGGTTTAGTGGAGAAATAAGGACAGTAATAATAGTAATAATAATAATAATAATAATAATAATAATAATAATAATAATAATAATAAGGGGTGAGGAGGGAGGGGAAAAAACACTAAAACTGTTATTCTTCTTTGTTTTCAGTGCATGCATATTAATTTTATTATCCTTTATTTTTTTCTCTCTCTGTTTTTTATCACATTATGGGCAAATGCTAATAAAACAAAATATAATATAATAATGTCTTTGGTTAAATTTAGGCTTCTTGTCATGTCACAGATCTATCAAAATTACTTCTCTACTGCCTTAAATATTGGGAGTTACCTTTTTTGCTTAAAAATGTCTCAAAGTCATAATTTCACTTAACAGTGACATACCTTATCACCAAAGTTGTCCAAACTGTTGGAAAAAAAAGGGTTGACTTGGTAATGGCCTTAAGAACCATGTTAGGGGAATGAGGTGGCATTCGGACCCTTTGTTGTCCTGGGGCTGACCCTGCATAATTTGCATAACTTGCAGCTGTAGATAAATTGAGACTCTTGCAGGGTACAGCTTTTGTAATGTCATGTATGGGGTTAGTAATCCAACTTGTGGGAAACTGGGGAAATCCATCAGAGTTCAGAGCAGAGAATGTTTTTATTTATTTACTGAGTGTTCAAAACTGTGTTGGCACCAAATGACTGCCTGTAGAGCTACTACATGTACGCACTTAGTTTAGGTTTTCAAGAAAATAATGTCTAATAGTTAGAAAGTAGCCTGGGCAAATGGGTGACATTTCGCTGATGCCATCACTGGTTTCATCGCAAAATGATGTCTGTGAAATGAGTGCAGAAATTCTGTACTGATGACATGTCAATACCCAGATCTGGTAGTGCTTTTGATTGGTTGAAGCAAACTTTCAGCCAATCAGACCTTAGCTACCCAGATCTGGGTAATGAAAGGTCACCAGTATGGAATTTTTGTCCTCAGTTCCCAGATGTCATTTTGCAGGGAAACCAGTCGTGGCCTCGTGAAATGTTGGCTGATTTCTCAGGCTGTTATAAGAAAGGGTCGAAATGATTACATGAATGTATTTTTAACAGTTTCTATTACCTACCTCGGTAACACGGTCACCTCGTTATTATGGCCACTTTTTTCTGCGGGCTATACATTTCCTTATATAAAAAAAACCTTTAATGTGGTCACCTGTTAATATGGCCAATGGTACATTTTGAAATCCCAAACAATGGAATCTCTTATAATTTCACCCCGTCAAAATGGCCACTTGTTTGAAATTTAAAAAAGTTTAATATTTTAAATTGCCTGTGACATGTCAATTTTATTGACCTAGTACTCTGAGACTACAGTACACATAAAGTGCACTTGCTGCAATTTTTTAGCAGTGTTTTATGTACTGAAGGAAAATTTTAAGTAGTTTTTTCAGTTACTGTATGTTATATCTACATTCTGTTTGTTTATTAATGAAAACAGTTGTTCAAGAAATGCGAATGCGATGTATGGTGTATTTGTCATAAGGGCCCTCAAGTCATGAAATTTGAGCCTGCCCCGATAATATGACCACCCCGTTAATACAGCCAAATTTTTTTGACCCATTTGTGACTGTATTAACAAAGTTCCACTGTACAGCCTTGCTAATGTTAGATGCTTAGCCCCGCATAACGTACCACTCTTATGGCTTATAACATTTTTTTAACATTTTAATACCGAGTATTGCAAAGATTTACTTTAAAAGTAGAAGTAAAAAAAAGCTTTAAAAATTATTATTATTTTACAATTTTTTTGGTATGAATTCACAGAAAGTCCATCTCAGTGCAAGTGATGCGATCTGGACTTTATATTATTGTTGATGTAAAAATAATCTGGAGAATCAGAATTGGAATGTACCCAGTGCTTTGTTAAGTTAAAGTTTCTTTTCTTTCCTTTTTTTAACTTAACTCTGATTATGAAAGACCATGAACATAAAGATGATTAACATTAAAATTACCTTCACAACTGCCATATCTATTTAATGTTGTACATTAGTTATAGTTCCTCATCCTACCATCCTACGCACTATCGGTTTGATTCCTTTCAGAATCTCTCTTTTTATAAATTCCATGCTTCGCTGATGTAACTTCCCTTGTGTAATTCGTGATGCCTTTGTATGACCAAGCCAACTTAAAAGTCATTACTTGTGTCCAGAGATAAAAAAATAACTCTTTTTTATGGCGATGATGATGATTTCATTTATTTCATGATCGGTCATTTTATTTGTTTAGTTTGGCCTGTAGTACAAGCCAGACACAATTTTAACTCTTCTCAGTGTATTTGTGAGGGTAACTACTATTTCCTGAATCTTGTTTTGTTTGTTTGTTGTTTTTTGTAATGTAGGTACAAGTCTTGTGGGTGTATTATAGTATGTGAAAGTATTGTAAATAAATGAGGGGAAAAACCTGGATTTTAAGCACCATATATTGGGCACAGGTCTTATTATTCCATCTGACGTATTCCATATGACGTCATGTAGACGCTTGCGTTTAGGCGAGGTTAAGGTTAGGGGACACTTTGTGATGTCTATCATAAAGGGGCATGAACCTCATTAACTCGCAATCCTGGACAAAGAAAGTCAAACCACAGCAGGAAGTCATACAGAGTCGCCATTTGAACACTAACTAGTGATAAATTTATTGAATCATTTGCTATGTTTTGTTTTCTTTTAGGTTTTTAGCCATTCTTATCATGCTTAGAAATGGAGTCTTTTCCGGGAAGATCCCGCAAAGTGCAAGTCACCATTTTGGCCTCGGAATGGGGATCGAGCAAAGGAGGGCTGTCCACCATAAACAGACAATTAGCCATTCAGTTAGCCAAATGTCATGAAGCGGAAATCACTTTCTTCCTTCCAAAATGTAGTGAAGAGGACAAAAAATTAGCACTGCAACACAAGGTAACGATTATCGAGGCAACTCGCCGGCCTGGCTTAGAAGAAGTGGACTGGCTTCTCTTTCCACCAGAAAATTTACAAATAGATGTAATCGTTGGTCATGGGGTTAAACTTGGCAAACAAGCTCAAATCATTAAAGAATCTAAAAAGTGTAAGTGGGTCCAAGTCGTGCACACAGACCCAGAGGAGCTGGGAATGTTTAAGAACTATTCCAACCCAATTTCCAAGGGTCAAGAGAAACATAAAACAGAGGTAGAGTTGTGTGAAATGGCAGACCTCGTTGTAGGAGTTGGACCCAAGTTGAGTGAGGCCTTCCGCTCGTATCTTCGAGGGTGCCAGAAGGATGAAAGTGTAGTGGTCTTGACTCCTGGAGTATTTAAAGAATTTTCCAGCTTGAAACAGGCTGCGGAAGAAAGAAAACAACGCAGTGTCTTGGTGTTTGGTCGTGGGGACGCAGAGGATTTCGAACTGAAGGGATTTGACATCGCTGGAAAAGCGGTTGCTGCATTAAAAGATACTCGTCTTGTGTTTGTTGGCGCTCCAGATGGAAAGCACGAAGAAATAGCGAAGCGGTTAACCGGATGTGGTGTTCCTGCAAGTCGCTTGAAAGTAAGAGGATTTATTGAGGACCGAAAGAGTTTAAAGCGCTTGTTTCAGGAAGTGGATCTTGTAGTCATGCCTTCACGAACGGAGGGCTTTGGGTTGGCAGGACTTGAGGCCCTGTCAGCTGGTCTCCCTGTGCTTGTCAGCCGCAACTCGGGGTTTGGAGAAGCACTGTGCATTGTACCATTTGGTTCATCTTTTGTAGTAAATTCAGAGGACCCCACTGATTGGACTGCAGCCATCTCGAAAATATGGGACAAGGACAGAAAAAGTCGACTTGAGGAAGTGGAAACTTTGCGCGATTCGTACGACAAGAAATACAACTGGGCCAAACAGATAAAAGATCTTCTTCACAAGATGATCAGCTGGACTAACGGTATGAATGTCAATTGCATTTTTTTTATTGTACTTTAATTTAAGCACTATGACAACGCCTACTGATAATGGCGGCCATTTTTAATCCTTTAACCCCTCCTTTAAATCAACAATTTTTCATGTTTAGGTCGGGCTGTCCACTCTGAAAAATTTATTTGGATTACTTTAAACGCTGTCTAGAATGAAAAGAAACAAAGTTTGTTTTTTGTAAATGGTATTATATGCACCCAAAGTTTCCGGCTACTCACAATCCAGAAAACAAGAAACCTGAGCGTTTTTACTCTTTCATACATTCCTAAAAGACAACGATCTTGTCCTTTTTTCTGCAGTTGGTTTTTCAAATGTCCCGAGCGTCCCCGAAACAATAGGTGGAACAGTTGTATCTTCTCAGCTGGCTTCTCAGGCTACACGAGGCACGACAGAGAAACATGAAGGTAACCCTTAAATCTAAAGCGTGATCGGAATAAACAGCGTCGGCGATTCCTCTTCCGATTCTGTTTTTGATGGTCGGTTACTGTTCAATACCGGAGTCACCTTTTAAAGCCTTTAAGAGCTATCCCGCCATAGAACTCATTTCTAGTCTTTTGAGAAGAGGATCTAGAGCAGAAAACTTGGTAGCGTTCACAGCGGTAATAACTTAATTTCGCAGTGATTAAAGTCATGGTCGGTTACGCGATTATTTCTTCCCCTCGGTAAGGAATGCATGACAGAACAACTAAGCACATATGATAAACAATTTTAAACCTCTAAAGTTAATTGTCTCAGTTCGTTCCTGTAGTACGTTTCAGAAACGTCTATGGATATGACACTGATTGCCTTTTGTATCTTATTTGTTTGTAAGATGAGTGTAGGGTTGAAAGGAAGAAGAGAAACAATGAGAAGGACATCACGAAGAACCTTCAAACTGGAGCAAAGGCCAGAAAGACCATGGGCGATATCGTGGCTTCCGGATCTACAAGTAAGAGCTCATGATAAAGCTCAACTTCGCTGCTTTCCAGCAACAGTCTTCTCTTTTCCTTTCTCTTACTTTGCGCCAGGTGTTGGAAAGAGGACACAGCCCGAAAATAATAGACCTTATCGGTTCTGTTGTTTTGTTACTTCGTTGAAATCCCACGACTGTCTTCTACAAAACAGTCCCTTTCCAAATTGATCATATTTACCGTCGTTCTAAAAATGTCGACAAAGAAGGCATTCTCTTGGGAGCAACGCTTGGTTTGTGATGAGAATGGGGTTTTAAGCGAATAATGTCTATACAGTGTACTTAGATTTTAACACACGTACTGTATCTTAAAGGATTTTACTTTAGTAGATCTAGGAAACAAATAATGATTTTGTTTGATTTTTCTTTTAGGTCTTGATTCAAGTCAGTATACCTCCACCAAGGGGAGATCAAATTATTCCCGGTTATGTCGTCTTCTAATCAGCTTGGGTTCAAAAGCCCTCAGAGAAACGTTTGACAGAATAATTCCACCACAAAGTCTTCAACGCATTCTGAAACGGAACCCAGCACACTCTAAACTTCAGTCACGTCGAAAGGAAGGGATACTAAACTCAGTCCAGTGGAGTAAACTGTATCCTACCACACCCTCCGAAGTTTCATCGGCAGGCTTCGACATCCACCTGCTTATGGTTCTTCTAAGGACAATCTGTGATCTGAGTCCTCCACCCGCTGGTTGGGATGCTCCTCCTCTTCCCGAAGACCTAAGCCCTGAGTCTGACATTGCGCGTCTAAAATATTTCTTCAACACCGTGTCTAGTCATACTGGAGAAGGTTTTGTTAGTGATGCTGTCTTCAGTAGCTACTGGCTGCAGATCCATGACACTCTGGTACGATTGGGAGGAGCTAATTATGAAGATGTCATTGAGCAAATGAGCTGTCAGGAAATGGACCTCCTAAATGAAGAGCATTTCAGAGAACTTCTCAAACAGTGGAAGAAGGTGGAAGACAATATCAAAGACAAACTGAATGAACTGGAAAGTGCAGAGGCTTTAAAGATGGCAGGTGAGCTTTTGTGGTAAAAATATGTCTGCTGTATTAACATGGCTAGAGTTTTTAAATATTATAATGGTATAAGAAAAATTTTTATATGGTCAGTTTGGCAACGAACGGTAATTTTTGTTATGTACTTTGCTATGTATAACTAGGTCCTGCCTGATGAGGTAAAATTGTCATTGAACGTTTTTAATTTATCTTAAGATTAGGCAAAACGTAAGTTTTGCGAAGACACCAGATGCTAAGTCAGAATCACGCTAAGTCTTGAGTAAACAGTCTTCCAACGTACTTTGACAACCTTGTTGTGGGATTGCTATGAAATTGCAGTAGTGGGGAAGGCAAAGAATTAACCTTTTTTGCGGGGGAATTTCATTAACTTGCTGAGGAATACATTAACGCCGGTGACATCATACATCTCATTAAGATAGGATGATGTCATAGTTTATTTTTAGCTGCCAAGGAGCAAGTGACGTCAGAATTTCTTAGAGTTGACGTCATCAAAAAATGTTGAGATCATAATCCATAAACAGAAAGTGATTTTTATATAATTAGCTATTTACTATAGTCTTCTGATTGGATATTGTTGGCTATAGTCTTCTGATTGGATATTGTAGAAACTGTTATGTGTTTAGAATAAAAGCGAGCAAATTTTGAACGTGTTATCTTTGCAGATTATAGTAAATGAAAAATCTTTAATCATTAAATTATTTTCACTAAAAATCAGTTATAAACAAAACCAAGACACAGAGGTTAACTGAAAAATCTTTACTTCAAAAGAAGGAAAAAGGAGGTTACTAGGCGAATGCTAAATCGTACTAATTTTTCAGGCAAAACATGAAAACGAGGTCGAAGTGCATCGAAGCGAAAAACTGTCTCTCAAGCAAAAATGTCAATTTTCGTTTACTTGACTCTGTAGAAAGTATTGCACAGGGTATAAAAATTCTATAGAAAACATCAGGTGGTTCTAAAGTAAACCCTTACTCTTTTGGTTCTTAAATAAGCTCCATTCTAGTAACTAATGAAAAAAATTGGAATAAGAGGTGCGATCGCCTAGCAGCACATGTCTTCTTATTTAGCGCTAAAAATCGGATATATAAACAAAACACACACACAAACACATACACAAAGTGGAGCTGAAAACTCTCTATTTCAATTTTGACTCACCATTACAAAAGCGTTTTCTCCGTTCTATCTCGAGGAAACGACTAACTATTGAAGTCTCAGCGTTTGATGAGCTTATGGTCTTGTCAATTCACGCGCCGTTAGTCAGTTAATTATGAGGGTTAACAAGCCCACAGTTGCATACAAATTGGCTCCACAGTAAAAACCCCAAGGGAGAAACTTGACTTATTATTATAAAAACACTTACAATTGATAACTTAAGAAGGATCAATTAATTAACACGCGACAAATAAATTGACAAGACACGAGATGCAGTTTTAAAAACTTTATTGAACAGCAGTGACAAAAAGAGTCAAATACACAGCGATTTGAATGAGATGGAAATTAATCCTCTTCTTCGCCCATGGAGTACTTGTAAGGTCTAACTCGAAATTTCTTATGCCATAAGCATTATGATCATCCAAATAATTTACAAATTGAATACGACGCCTTTTGCGCTTGGGGCCTTGTGATGGGGTTTCTACTGTGGGAGGAGGGGTCAGCAAAGCAGGATTTAAGGGTTTTGGTGGGGTGGAGCTTTCTTTTTCAGGTTTTTGTGAGATAGCCGCTTGTGTTAATTTAGGTGCTACGTTAAAGGGGTTTAGGGGAGTGGAGAATGCTGCCGTTGCTGTCGAAGAATCTTGTGTGCTTGATGTTAAGTCTAGAACAGTCCTGCTTATTTCTTTCGGTCGTGTTCTTGTATTTAATTGTTTAATTTAAAGCCAGGTATCTGTTTTGCAACTGAAAGTATCTCTTAGCTTTTTCATCGTCCCGACGATCGTTTCGAGAAAGCAAGTCATCCATGTTGCCCTGTACTTCTTGCATAGCTGGAAGAAGTGAGACATGCGAAAGATTTAGCTGCTTTAGATAGTTTAAAAGCTCTTGAGGAATATTTTCTTGAAACCCTGCTTGGTTAAAACCTTCTTCACTGGGCAGGACGTTTGTTCGCAGTCGACAATTATGTTGGGTAGTAGTTTTCAGATCAATCAGCAGATAACCAAAAGGTCTTTTTACAGCCTCTTCGTACTGATTTGAAAAGAAATCAGTTTGCGCCGGATAGATTTGCTTGGCAAGAGTCAAGATTTGCAATTTGTCTCGTGGATTCTTGAATAGCACCAAATAATGGCTTTTTAGGCTTATACTGCGGCTACCTTTCCCCTGGTGAAATAGATTTTACACGATATAAATAATGCTTAGATTGCGATGATGAGAACCACGAGTAAAGAGGTTCACAATTCGCTTGTCTTTACTGGCGTCAATCATCTGATCATCAAACACGATCAAATTTCGTTTGTTCACATCAAAATAGGAATCCTGCTCCAAAGCCGTAGGAATTCCCTTGACGAATTCAATGTGTGACAAGGCGACTAGCATTTCTGTATACGCGGGCTGCCATTGTGAATAACACCAAACAACCCTCTCCGGAGGAGGGTAAATTGTCTCTGAAGCTTGTTGTAATAGAGATCGAACCCAGGCCGTTTTTCCGGACCCGGTCATTCCGGCAATCATGGAGGTAAAAGGATGCTCGAATCGAAACCGCTGACATTTCTGTGAAAACGGAAGTGTTTGAAATGGGGTGAGACCAACATTGCAGTGTTTAGACATCACGTGCCTTTGCATGCTATCCTTTCTACTAAATGATTTTTCGCAAACGGAACAGAACCAACTCATTTCAACTCCTCAGGAATGGAATGTAGACTGAGGAGATGGTTGCATGTTGTGCATTGATATAGTTTTGAAGGCCATAAAATTCTATAGTTTTCCTCCACCACCACCACCAGATTTCTATTGTGTTCCTCCACCACCACCGCCGCCACAATTCTACTGTTTTCCTCCACCACCACCACCACCACATTTCCATTGTTTTCCCTCCACCACCACCACATTTTTATTGTTTTCCCACCACCACCGCCGCCACCACATTTCTATTGTTTTCCCTCCACCACCACCACCACCACCGCCACCACATTTCTATTCGTTTCCCTCCACCACCGCCATCACCGACATAACCACATTTTCATTGTTTTCTTTCACCAACACCACCGCCACCACATTTCCATTGTTTTTCTCCACCACCACATTTACTATTTTTTTCATCCACGACAGTCAATAAAAGACTGCAAACTACTATCATAAGTTCAGTTTGTTGCAATGTCTCAAGTTGTCAAGAACAATCGTGGTTTTTCTTCAATTCTTAGCTGTTTGTTCAGCTCATCAGCGACAGTTTCTTTTACGGACAGCCAGTCCACAACAACTACATGCATTAGTCCAAGTCCTGTACAATATACTTAAGGAATACATTTTTATCCCCGAAGTAAATAAGTGTAACGTGTTGCCATATAAGGATGCTCTAGTAAACCTAGCAGAAACAAATGTCCCTTCCAAAACAAAGAAGCGAATCCTTGTACAAGAGGGTGATGGTTCTATTTAAGACCTATTGGTACCTGCTGTTACAAGCCTAGGATTTTTGATGTTATAAAAGAGGAAACAAAACTATAAGTTACTCATTTGAAGCTACGTCTGTCACGGGTACTCATCAAAATGAAGAGGAAGATGGATTTGGTTGAAGAAGAACACGTGAGTGAACATGAAGAAAGCGAAAGTTTTGGTGATGAAAGCGAGGATGAAGAACCAAGAATAAAAGATGTTTTGAGCCATCTTTCCCGAGCAGTGTCGGAAAAGCGTGCCTCTAATTTGCTGCACAGTATGGCCGCTTCCAAAGATATTCTTTTCTGGACTCCCAGCGGAGAATTACTTTGAAATAAACGCACTATTCCCTTGACAAACATCGCCGAGCTAGTTGAGTATGTGTTACTCCCTCATAACAATGAGGGTACCAAGCCTCATGCGCTGAATACGTTTCTAGATGGACTTGCAGAGTTAAGAATCGATAAAGGTTTAATCAAGAACAAAAAGTTGTTAAGTGATTTAATAGAAAAAGAAAAAGGCCGCCGAAATGTAGAAAATCCTTCCGATAACGAGAGTAATAATGAGGACAGTTCATCGGATATTGAAAATCAGGAGGAGGTGGAGGAAGTGGCTTCTGAGAATTGCTTTGAAGCTGAAGGCACCCAAGAGAGCGACAACGACACTGAAAACGACAGCCAGGAAACAGAAAGTAGTAGCCCTGAAACGTCCACCACCTTTCACTCTAAAAGTCCCTGTAAACATTGCGAAAACTCTGATGTGTACTCGACATTGATCATGAAATGTCCTAAATGCGTTTGGCACGATAACTACAAGATTTGTCGTATACGCGATCACCTGATCCCCGAGGAGAGAAACTACATCAAAGAGGGCTTTCTTCGGTGTCACGATTGTGGAGCAGTTACACACAAAAACGCGAAGACGTTGGAAACCAATTTTTATTTCCCTTCTAAAGATGAGAACGAAGACGAGAATTATTTTCCATCCCTTTCAAATAGGGTTTTCCGATTTAGCGGAAGTTCTGCGGAAGTGTAACTAGCCAGTTTCAAATGAGTTCAATTTCTAGCCTTTCTATGAGTGAAATTCGTCGACTACTGTAAGTAAACTGCTGGGTTGTTTGTAACTTCACTTTACGAGACCAACTGCAGCGCTCAACTTTATATTATTCTTGCAAAGTTACATATCATTCGATTCACCAAGAAAATCAGAATTCAAGGAAGTAATTTCCATGGCCAACTCTTAAGAGTCTCAGGCTGGAGAAGACGAGAAAACAAGGGAATATTCCTCTTAAGCCCCCAACAAATCACGGCACGTAAATAGTGCAAGCAAAAATCACAATACACCGTGAAATTCGGGCTTTGCACTCTCAGAAACAAAGGTGCTGAAGCATGGAAGGCGATGATGTTTCTAATGCTGGGTTTTTATACGGAGCGTGGGAAGAAGGTTTTCACCCTATTCTTTCTACCATCAAAGCTAAGCAGGCACTCAGCCTAATTTGTTAGAACCTTCATTTTGAACTAGCTTAAAATGTGTGTTTTGCCAAAAAATATGCATGTAACATATGTGCTGCTTTGTTATTCTTTTGTTATTCAATAAGTTGTCATATATGAGGCTTTTTTCTGCAATCCCGCACCTTTGTGGGAACTCATGGAATTTCGCGCCAGTGTCAAAAAATATTTGCATTCGCTTAGTTAGTTGGATTGCACCAATAACTATTATTGCACATTCTGCCGTTTGTATAAATTTATTGAGCTTTTGCCATAGTTTTCAACCCTCACCCTAACCCACAAAATGCACAGAGTCGAAATAGATATCCACAAGTAGACAAAATTGCGAGATGCGATGCCTGGAGACTTCTCAGCGTCTCTCTCAATTTTTAGGAGAGGAGATATACAATCTTGTTCCTTTTCTGTTTATAAATTATCGTATTTATATGGCACTCGATGAGACAATGAAAACGATTCTTATTTACGTTTGACGTAGCAAATGTAGAAATAACCTGCGATAAGGCCTCCCAAAGAACATGGGAAAATCTAAGGACCGCCTGATCGCAGGTTAATGAAGAAATATTAGATATCGTCCCAGGATATCATCCAGCAAACAAAAGCAGAATTGTTTACTTTTTCCCTTGTTAGCGTATATGCTTTATCTTTTATAAACAACTTTTAAAAACCGTTAGCACCGAGTGTGAATTTATTTGCAGCATACGAGTATCGGCCGAATGCGACTGCTAGACACAAATACTCCAATTGAATCCTCTTGTTTTAGAAAAAATTTACCAAGCATGTTTGTGCTCATTTATCCTTTTACGAGCCAGATATTTTGCATAAACAATGATATCATGCAAAGATTTACTTATAGCGAAAAAAATCGAGATGACCGTTTAAAGTATAATGGAATCAATTTCACATCTCGGAAAAATGGCTCGAACTTCCGCTCAATTGGAAAACCCTAATCGCTGTGTATTTGACTCTTTTTGTCACTGGTTTTCAATAAAGTTTTTAAAACTGTATCTCGTGTCTTGTCAACTTATTCGTCGCGTGTTTTAATTGATCCTTGTTAAATCAGTAATTGTTTGTGTTTTTATAATAATACGTCAAGTTTCTCCCTTGGGGTTTTTACTGTGGAGCCAATTTGTATGCAGCCGTGGGCTTGTTAACCCGCATAATTAACTGACTAAGGGTGCGCAAATTGACAAGACTATAAGCTCATCAAGCACTGAGATTCAATAGTTAGTCGTTTCCCCGAGTTAGAACGGAGAAAACGCTTTTGTAATGGTGAGTCAAAATTGAAATAGAGAGTTTTCAGCTCCACTTTTGTGTATGTGTTTGTGTGTGAGTTTTCTTTATACATCCTATTTTTAGCGCTAAATAAGACGACATGCACCTCTTATTCCAATTTTTTTTTCATTAGTTACTAGAATGGAGTTTATTTCAGAACCAAAAGAGTTAGGGTTTACTTTAGAACCACCTGTTGTTTTCTATAGAATTTTTATACCCTGTCCAATACTTTCTACAGAGTCAAGTAAACAAAGATTGACATTTTTGCTTGATAGGCATTTTTTCGCTTCGCTGCGCTTCGACCTCGTTTTCATGTTTTGGCCAAAAAATTAGTACGATTTCGCATTCGCTAAACCTCCTTTTTCCTTCTTTTGAAGTAAAGATTTTTCAGTTAAACTCTGTGTCTTGTCTTTTTAGTGAAAATAATTTAATGATTAAAGATTTTTCATTTAGTAAAATCTGCAAAGATAACGCTTTTATTTTGACCACAACAGTTTCAACAATATCCGATCAGAAGACTTTGGAAAAAAGCTAATTATATTAAAATCACTTTTCTGTTTATAGATTATGATCTCTACATTTTTTGATGACGTCAACTTTAGGAAATTCTGACGCCAGTTGCCCCTTGCCAGCTAAAAATAAACTATGACATCATCGTATCTTAATGAGATGTATGACGTCACCGGCGTTAATGTGTTCCCCCGCAAGTTAATAAACTTCCCCCGCAAAAAAGGGTTAATTCTGTGCCTTCCCCACTACTAATTGTCATCTTCAGATTAAGTGGAGGCGTTTTTCTCCACATACAGTTATGGTCTGTTCCTTAAAGTTGAGCCCTTCTCCTACGGGAGCAATTGTGGATAGGTTGAACTTGCTGCAATATTGATCACGATTGATTTTTTTCCAAGGCCTTGAAATAAGCAATGTGTAGGCGCTAGTAACGTGCACTAAAAATTGTTTTGCTTGGAAAGAACCCATTTTGGCAGGTTAAATGTAAACAATAGCTTAAGAAAATAATGATACTTACGAACGGAGAGAAATGTTAAAAAGGTACTGGCCAAGACTAGTAGAATAGTACAGACGAACTAACGGAGAGATGAAAGTCTAGAGGAAAAGACTTCTGTCGAACTAGCGGACTCGCATCCGAAGACGCAGTGAGAACTTGAAGCTACGTCAGTAAGAAAACAAGACCAATAACTAACCGTACCGAAAATCTCGCATAAGACAACAGGAGTAGTTGGGAGATTTAGAGTCACGTTGTAGACAAGCGGCAAGCGTGAGATTTTTAGTTGTAGATTAACCTAAACCGTCTTTTTCTTAATATAATAAACAGTCAGTGACAAGTAAAGGGAACACTTGATGACGTGATTCTAAACCATGACGTAGACACAATCGACTACAACAGCAGGAATGATGTGACGTACAGCGAAGCGATAAGAAGGCTAGACTACAACCACGTGAACGCAGTGACGTAACAAGAAGCGGTAACGAGACATGACTAACAGATATTGACATACGGGAATAAGGTTAATACCATGGGATCGAAATTATGTACGGGAAATGGGTTTGACCTGGAAATGATTACGCACAAACAAAACTAACACAACAAGCAAAGAAGAAGTTTGATTTAACGAACGGACTCAAATGCGAGCTGCACGCGCACTACATTCCCAGCTGAAAAAAGATTACTAAAAAGTAATATTTTCATACCTGTTGAAAATGGCAAGTGGGTTGTCGGTTGGACAATCGAAGGATGCCTTTTTCTTTTTAGGGTTTTCTTTGGTGGCATAATAGACTGTTAACTTCAACTTCAACTTCAACTTCAACTTTATTTCATAAGACTATTGGTTACAATAGACTGGCCCGCAAAATAGCAATTGCTAATCTAGGCGGACCAGTTAAAAGAAAAATAAATTGAAAGGAAAAGGAAGGAAAACCACAATTTTAAGTTACAATGAATAATATTCTATCACAGTTTTATTTAACAGTCTTCTATGTTTTCGTAAGATCGTCAGGATCGAGCGCTTTTCGGTACGGGCGGCCTTTTTGGTTACGCTTTGCCGAATTCGGGACACTGAAACCCACACAGTAATTTTTAGGGAGTTGTTATAACTCCAAAAATGGAGTCAAACTTTTAGGTACAGGATAACTCCTAATTTAACTCTAAATTTGGGGTCATTTTTACTCCTGAAAAAGAATTCTTTTTACTCCCAGTCTGGAGTTAAAATAACTCCGAAAATGGGGTTATTTTCACTCCTTACATGGGTTGTCTTTACTCTTTTTGGAGTTACTTTAACTCTGAAAATGGAGTAAAAATTTTAGGTACAGGATAACTGTTTTGGGGGGGTTATTTCAACTCCTCAATATCTGGGGTTGTTTTTACTCCTGAAAAAGAGTTCTTTAAACTCCTTTTGGAGTTAAAATAACTCCCCAAAAATAACTCCACTGTAAGGAGTTAAATTAACCCACTAGAGGAGTTATTATAACTCCCTGAAAACTACTGTGTGCAGATGGCCACCCATAACGCAAAGCGCTCGATCTCGACGATCTTAGGGAAAGTAGGGGATTTTTGAACAGTCTAGCGGGAAAACAAGCTCATGTTATGATCTTTTTAACTTCTGGCCAAAAAAACAGATAACAAACAGTTACGGAAACCTTTTTTCAAGGTGGGAGAGACGCGGGATGGAATTTGTAGTAATGTTGATTTTAAGTGCGCTTTTTCAGTTTTTCTAGATGTCAGTACGAATTCTGTCCAACTGTCAGGTGTTACACAATTTCCACTATAAACAGTAATTATGGGACACCATGACCGACCATTCATTGCAGTAGTTGTTGAGCTGACAATGGGCACGGTTGAGCTGCCTTTCTTTCAAGCCTTGGTTTCCGCACAATGTAAATCTTAAAACGTGCATTTCTTTTCATAATTATTTGCATCATTGAAACCTAAATACACATTAAACGTAATTTACACAAGCCAAACAAAATGCAGGTTATGATACTTTGCATTTTTTTTTTAGATTTTTCATTTCCAACCGAAATTGTGGAAAAGATTCGTCAACTGTACGAAACACGTGAACAACGCCTCCTGCCCGCTCCTTGGTGTGAAGATTTCAGTTTTCATCTGAATGAAATTTTTACCAGGTTGAAGATCGTGAGCAAAGAAAAAACCCGAGGAGTACTTACTGACGATATAACCGATATGACTGCAATCTTTAAGCCGCACGTAGAATGTCAAAGACCGCGAACAGTCTTGATTGAAGGAGACCCTGGCATGGGTAAAAGCACGTACTGTCAGAAGCTAGCGTATGATTGGGCAACTAAGCAGAAGGAGTTGGACCCCTCTTTTCCAGACATTGACGTGCTATTACTTCTCAAATGTCATGATGTGAAATCAAGCATCTGGGAAGCTATTGATGATCAAATCCTTCCTGCGGAAATTGACGATCAAGCTAAAGAATGTTTCTTCAAATTTGTTCGTGAAAATCAGTCGAGAGTTTTGTTAGTACTTGATGGATTAGATGAAATGGACTCCACTGAAATGAAAATAATCTATGACTTGGTTGAGGGTAAAGAACTGTCGCGTTGTCACGTTATACTCACATCTCGTCATGGGGTAGGGAGGAAACTTAGGAGGTATTGTGACACTCTGTGGGAGATTGTAGGTTTCACCGAAGAAGATGCAAATAGTTTTATTCGTACGTACTTTAAAAACATCAAAAGGGAGGAGTTACTGGAGAATTTGCTACAAAAGATTCGGTATTCGGATGACTTAAGAAACTTGTCCAAAAATCCCTTGAACGTAACCTTGCTTTGTGTTCTTTGTGAAGATTTAGAGGGCGTTTTTCCAACGAGCAGGACTGAATTGTACACTGAGATTGTCCTATGTGTGTTAAGGCGATATGAAAAAAAGCAAGGATTGTGGAGCAAAAGTGAAGACCTTATGAGCATCTACAGGGACGATCTGGTAAATCTGGGCCGAGTGGCGTTACATTCTCTTCGAAAAGGAGAGCTATATTTTGAAGAACACGAATCTGGAAGTACCTCTATTGCTTTATCAAAGTTTGGATTTCTTTCACTCCAGGCTAGTGGCTGCAAGAGGAAAGCTGTTGTGCGTTACGCATTTCTCCACAAAAGCTTCCAAGAGTTTTTTGCGGGATTTTATCTTGCTTGCCAAATTCTTGACGGAGGTATTGACTGTGTCTCAGTAGTAAACGACGAGAGATTCAAAGACGAACTAAAGCAAGTCTTTTTATTCATGATTGGAATTTTAGTCTCAACGAGTAAAGAGACAGCAGAGTCTGTTATTAAACTTATGGCTGAAAATATTAATTTAAAAGATTCCGAATGTGATGAAGACATTGGGGGTTTATTTCATTTAGCTTTAGGCTGCATTTTAGAGTGCACAAGTTTATCTCGTACCCTAGGGTTACACCTTCACATAAGTAATTTAGTTTTAAGGCAGGGCATCCGTCATGATTCTTTTGCTTCTCCTCTTTCCCAGGCTCTTGCAGTCAACTCCTCCTTAACTAGTTTGAATTTGTTTCGGAACGAAATTGGTGATTCTGGTGCTACTTCCCTTTCCCAGGCTCTTGCAGTCAACTCCTCCTTAACTAGTTTGAATTTGAGTTGGAACAGTATTGGTGATTCTGGTGCTACTTCCCTTTCCCAGGCTCTTGCAGTCAACTCCTCCTTAACTAGTTTGGATTTGAGTTGGAACAGTATTGGTGATTCTGGTGCTACTTCCCTTTCCCAGGCTCTTGCAGTCAACTCCTCCTTAACTAGTTTGGATTTGAATGGGAACAGTATTGGTAATTCTGGTGCTACTTCCCTCTCCCAGGCTCTTGCAGTCAACTCCTCCTTAACTAGTTTGAATTTTAGTACGAACAGGCTTCATGATTCTGGTGCTACTTCCCTTTCCCAGGCTCTTGCGACCAACTCCTCCTTAACTAGTTTGGATTTGCGTCGGAACGGTATTGTTGATTCTGGTGCTTCTTCCCTTTCCCAGGCTCTTGCAGTCA
The DNA here is from genome assembly GCF_958299795.1 of Porites lutea. Classification (NCBI taxonomy): domain Eukaryota; kingdom Metazoa; phylum Cnidaria; class Anthozoa; order Scleractinia; family Poritidae; genus Porites; species Porites lutea. The sequence continues at coordinate 29,418,326 of NC_133202.1, forward strand.
ACTCCTCCTTAACTAGTTTGAATTTGAGTGTGAACAGTATTGATGATTCTGGTGCTACTTCCCTTTCCCAGGCTCTTGCAGTCAACTCCTCCTTAACTAGTTTGAATTTGTATCAGAACGGTATTGGTGATTCTGGTGCTACTTCCCTTTCCCAGCATCTTGCAGTCAACTCCTCCTTAACTAGTTTGAATTTGAGATGCAACAATATTGGTGTTTCTTGTGCTACTTCCCTTTCCCAGGCTCTTGCGACCAACTCCTCCTTAACTAGTTTGAATTTGGGTTCTAACGGTATTGGTGATTCTGGTGCTACTTCCCTTTCCCAGGCTCTTGCAGTCAACTCCTCCTTAACTAGTTTGAATTTGGGTATGAACTGTGTTGGTGATTCTGGTGCTACTTCCCTTTCCCAGGCTCTTGCAGTGAACTCCTCTTTAACTAGTTTGGATTTGAGTTGTAACGTTATTTGTTATTCTGGTGCTATTTCCCTTTCCCAGGCTCTTGCAGTCAACTCCTCCTTAACTAGTTTGAATTTGTTTCGGAACGAAATTGGTGATTCTGGTGCTACTTCCCTTTCCCAGGCTCTTGCAGTCAACTCCTCCTTAACTGGTTTGTATTTGCGTTGGAACAGTATTGGTAATTCTGGTGCTACTTCCCTTTCCCAGGCTCTTGAGACCAACTCCTCCTTAACCTGTTTGGATTTGGCGCAGAACAGTATTGATGATTCTGGTGCTACTTCCCTTTCCCAGGCTCTTGCAGTCAACTCTTCCTTAACTAGTTTGAGTTTGACTTGTAACAGTATTGGTGATTCTGGTGCTACTTCCCTTTCCCAGGCTCTTGCAGTCAACTCCTCCTTAACTTGTTTGGATTTGAGTGGGAACAGTATTGGTGATTCTGGTGCTGCTTCCCTTTCCCAGGCTCTGGCCAACCCCTCCTTAGCTATCGCGTATAGATCATGATTAAGAACTAAACCTTAGTTCTCTTCTTCCTTACTTTCCACTTTCCGAGTATGTAAGTAAGAATATTTGTTCGTTTAGTACTTAGCTATTTTTAGTTTCAAATATTCTCAGTAATTGTATGTCACGAAAGATGCTTACCCTTTACATTAAATTCCAGGAAGGCATGAAAAATGAAGTCCCGTAAAATTCCGAAAATAAGCCCCTCCATGTATACGCCCCTCCAAATATAAGCCCCCAAAGCTCGTAACGCAAAAACCCCTCCGTTAAATCGCCCCTCCAAATATAAACCCCCGGGGGCTTGTACTTGGAAATTTCCCTCACATACAAAGTCAAACAAAGCAAAAACGGTAAATTTCCTTCCAACTATAAGGCTAGCCCAATCGATTTTGAAACGCAAAATTCCCTCCGTACATAAGCCCCTCCGAATATAAGCCCCCCAAAGAGGGCCTTTGAAAAATACAAGCCCCGGAGCTTATTTACCGAATTTTACGGTATTTCATCTGAATGTTCAGTTAGTTGGAAAATGAGAGTGAGAGATTTTTAAAGATCTCTCAAGCCCACATTTTTTTCATTGCAAATTAAAATACAATTTGATCGTGTAGAAATAAGTAGCTTGAGCTTAATATGTCAATGCTTTTGACAGTGCAAAGCAGTCAATAATAAAGTTACCGATATAAAGATACCGCTGCCCTCGAATTTCTGGGTATCTTTTAATCCATTAATTTCGTAAGAAGGATGCAATTTTTTGTATCATTTAAAAATGGACAGTAATGCCCTCATTACGCACTGCAAATTAACACCTCCGAGTACCGGCTTTTTTTTTATTATTTTTGAATCAGCCCGCACCGTTTGCAAGGTCGTCTGTGATTAGTTAATCGTATATTTGTAGCATAATTCGTTATAAATTTTTTTTCTTTATTTTGAGGCGAGTGGACATGGAACGATTTATTCCCTTACTGTGAATCGCAACTGAAATTGTCATAATGACAACTTCAGTTGCGATTCCTAGTAAGGATTGTACTCCATGTGAAAAAGTACGTTGAGGAGAGAAAAAAATACCATCAAATTAACAGTTTCTTTCTTTTATTAGTGCTCAGGTGCTGAATCAAAATAAAGTTTATACTTTAGGACCGTAATTGTGTGACGCGAAATTACATCGCACCAATTGAAAGTTTTTCGGTTTAACTGCTCAACCGCTGTGACTACAGTATGATCTATAAGGGTCGCGGTGGTCGTCGTGGTCGGGGTGGTCGTCGTGGTCGCGGTGGTCGTGGTGGTCGTGGTGGTCGTGGTGGTTTTGATGGTCGCGGTGGTCAAGGTGGTGGTCATTGTGATCGAGGCAATTTCTATTGCGATAGCTTCCTATCACCTTGGTATAATCAGAGAGGACAGAACAGGCGTGGCAGCTGCGGTCCCGCCGCTCCAGTCCCCAGGCTACCGAGAGTGATAAAAGAGGGAAATTTAAGTGCAAAAGAATTAAGACGAATTTGTACCAAGTGTAGGACGTGAAATTAAAACAATGGATACTGGAGCTCAAATCGAGCATCAAAGCATTAGCCGAGAGATGTAACGCAATAGAGAAATCTCAAGATTTTGTTTCCAAGAAATATGACACTGCCATAGCTGCTCTCCAAAGTGTTAAATGCCAAACAGCCAACCTCGATAAAAAATACACGACGATTACAAATTCGCTTGAAGAGAAACTCGGTGAGCTGGCGGGAACAATCGACAAACAAGATCAGTCACTGTATCGAGTCGAATGCGCTCTTCAGGAAACTTAACAGGATCTAAGGAGAGATTGTTTAGAAATCAATGGCGTACCGATCTCATCGTATGCAAACCCTAATCAACAGTGAAAGAAGTTGGCTCGCTTGCTGGTGTTGAAATTGATGACCGCCATATTGCCGCCGCGCATAAGCTTCCAGACTCAAAGAATGTGAAAAATCGTCTTATTGTGAAATTTATTCAGCGAGATAAGAAGGAGGAACTATACAAGAATCGGAAGAACCTGGTAGGGAAGAACATCAGTCACTGCCTTCGATTGAAGATGGAAATGGCAAGATCTTTATTAACGAATCCTTAACTAGTTATCGTAAAAGGCTCTTTGGTCGCATAAGGGTACAAGAGAAGGAACAATGCAAAATATATCTGTGGACAAGCAACGCAACATTATGCTGAAAGTAAATGATACTTCCCCCACACAAGCCTTTACGACACACGAAGAATTTGAGGATTATCTCGACCAGATAAGCAATTGTTGAATGACCTAATACTATTTGTATTTTTAATTTGTTAAACTTTTAGGAATTAGACATGTCATTACAAAATCTTGCCGTCATGAATACACTGCAGGTATTTCCCTTCTATGATCTTGATGACAGGGGAATTTAGCTTTGTGATTGGTAGTTGGACTGGACAATTTGATGAATTAATAACATCTGGTCTCTATAACCTTAGCTTCTACCTAATCCAGATAAAAATGATGAAGCTGACTGTATACTGAAATATACAGTGAAAGACCTTATTTCTAATACTAAACTACAAAAAGGCGATCATTATTACTTCCAAACACGGCACAAGGATCTTTTTTCCCATTTCAATCTTATTCTAAGAAAACGCCGCGAAAAGCGCTCGAAAATACGAACGAAATGTGCTCATGCCCCCTGGGCATCCTATTATACTCCTTAAATCGAATTTATTCAATATGGCCGCCGTATCGGTAAACAGGTCTATTGTTTTATTATTCATTCAAAATAACTCCTAGTTTAAAAATAACGCTAAAACATGCTTACCCCCATCGATGTTAAGTTCACCTGCGATAGTGCACGTTTAGGGTGGTTTAGCTCCGCAAATATTCTCCAAATAGCAGATGTCGCCCTTCGCGTTGTGTTCTTACTGTTCTTGCCTTGTTTTTAGCTATAATTTCGCCTAGTTCTTACTCTTGAAATGAGTGAAATGTCCGCCATTTTTTGTTTTCACAACCAAAACAACTCAACCTCGTCCCCAGGTCTTCTCGGTTAACGGTGCCTTAACCAGAAGACAACCTCGTCCCCAGGGTCTTCTCGCTTTCCAATGTGGCGGCGGCAGGAGAGAAGACCCTGGCACACAGCAGAAATCACGTGACCGATTTGTCCACGGAGAGAGGAAATTTATTCAAAATGGCGGCCAAGATAAAGAGTGAGAGGATCTGGGTACAAGGTCTTGAGACAAAGAAAAGCTTGCGAGAGTCACCCGCACATTGATCAATTAGGTTTGAATAATAATTCACACGAGCAGATTTAAGAAGTGCAGAGTCCTGATTACGAACTTTATGGTAATTATTCCAGTCGCCAGGGAGGTCAGTTTTCAAGGCTTTCTTTTTAAGGCGACGACGTTTACGTTTGAGTTGTTTAATGTCATCATTAAACCACGGGATCTTTGGACGACTTATCATAATCCTTGTTTTAAGCGGGGCATGCTTGTCCAAAATGTCAGTAAGGGTCATGTTAAAGCAGTCGGAGAGTGCATCAATGTTGTCCCAGTGCACGCTTGCACAAAGCATAGAAGAGGCAATATCAGCTGAGAATTCGGCAATATCAATACTTTTGAGTTTACGAAAAGTCATTTCTTTGCATGATAAAGCTGGTCACGGGAAGCCAATAGGACACTGAATAATAAAATGATCGGAGATGGGAAAAGTAGCTTTAGGAGGAGCAAGAACAACATCATCCGACAAACGAGTAACAATGAGATCCAAGGTATGACCCGACAAATGGGTCGGGCCGGAAACGTGTTGCGAAAGACTAAACGTTTCCAGTAAATCCGTAAATTTCTTGGTGTCATTGTCACGGAGGTCACCTAGATGATCCTTTAGGGGCTCTCTTAGACTGGACCACGAAGTCGGAGCTCCAACGCCTAAACAAGTATCTAGATGAGATTTCTGTTAAAGTTAATAATAATAATAATAATTTATATAGCGCTATTCAGCTACTCTTTCATAGCGCTTTACAATGATCAGGTTAACGTAGAACCTAAAAGCTAAAAAATATGATAAAATACCGAGATAAATTGGTTACAAAGCTTAAAAAATATATATACATTATACAAAAAATGTAAGTTGAAAATCTAAGGTCTAAAAATACTAAGATAAAATTACAGATAATGAAAGAAAAAGTTAAAAACCATAGGCTTCGTTAAAAAGATAAGTCTTCAAATGTCTTTTAAAAATAGCGATTGATGGAGGTTTACGAATGCTAAGAGGCAAGTTATTCCATTGGCTTGGCGCAGCAATGCTGAACGCCCGATCTCCATAAGTCTTTAGTTTAGCCAGTGGCACAGTGAGCAGTTCTTGCCCACTGGAGCGTAAAGACCGAGAGCACTTACGATGGCTCAGGGGACTAGAAAGGTAAGAGGGTGCTTTGCCATTGGGTACTTTATAGACTAATAACAGGAGCTTGAAAATAATACGTGAATGTACGGGGAGCCAGTGTAGCTTGAGCATTATTGGGGTAATCGAATCATACTTCCTTGTTAACGTGACAATGCGAGCTGCCGTATTCTGAACACGCTGTAATCTACAAACTAAGTATTTTGGAATACCATATAGAAGTGAGTTACAGTAGTCAAGCTTAGAACTAATAAAAGCATGGATGAGAATTTGAGCAGAGTCCTGGGTGAGATATTTGCGAATCTTTGTTTTATTCCTGAGATGTTAATTCCTTATTCCTTATTAATTCCTTATTCCTGATAATTTGCCTCACTACATATATATCTTTTTTACATGTTGTTCCATGCGAAAGCAGTTGTCCATGATGACTCCTAGGTTACGTACAGACAAATTAGGAGCAATGAACTCATCTCCAACTCGACCATATTCAAGATTTGGTCTATTTCGAAATTTGGAGCTAATGACGACATGTTCAGTTTTGTCCTGATTAAGTTTCAATAGGTTTTTGCACATCCAAAGGTCAATTTCTTCAACACAGCGCTCAACACGCAACTTCGCCTCATCAAGATCAGCACAGCAATCGGTATTGAAGGAAATGTATAGTTGCGTGTCATCAGCGTACAGATGGTACAGTAAGCCATGCTTTTTGATGATATCAGCAATCGGCGCAGTATAGACAAGGTACAGCAGCGGGCCCAGTACAGACCCCAGAGGCACCCCACGCAACAACGGTCGCCTTGATGACATGCCCTCTTCTACATTAACAAACTTTTGGCGGGAGGTTAAGTAGGACTTAAACCAGGCCAATGCAGTTCCCTTCACCCCAAAACGGTTCGAGAGTCGAGATATTAGTATTGCATGATCCACCGTGTCAAATGCTGCTGAAAGGTCTAATAAAAGTAATATGACCGACTTGTTTTGATCCAAAGAACACAAGATGTCATTATGTACTCTAAGTAGTGCTGTTTCAGTTGAGTGAAATTCTTTGTATGCTGGCTGAAACGTCTCGTCAAGATGGTTGGTCATAACATGCTTCGTCAGTTGAACTGCAACAGACTTTTCAACCAGCTTAGAAATAAACTTTAAATTTGAGATTGGCCGAAAGTTTGTGAACTGCTTTAAGTCAGCAGTTGGTTTCTTTAACGTAGGTGAAAGAGAAGCAATCTTTAGGGCATCAGGCATAAAACCAGTTGTCAATGACAAAATAACCATCCTGGTAATAGTAGGTAGGAGGACAGAACAACAGGACTTTCTTAAAGGCTTATAAGCAAATTGCTTGACGTCTTCTTAACCCGTCTAACGTCTTAGTAATAAAATTAGTTATGTCCTTTTTTCTTGAAAATATGTCAGATAATTTATTTACTTACTTTTTTTCTTTTGTGTGCCATTGATTGTGCCCTATTGTCTTATAACTGTAGTTTTTTCTAGTTTTTCCTGTAACTTTTAAAATTTAATAATCTAAGTAATTATATCTTTACTCAACCTGCATTCCTCGATTTATAGCCTCTGCTATTTGCGGGTTGTTTACGTCAGTATTTGTTTAATTTGTAACTAAGATTGACCAAAATTTAGAAATTTTTGAATGTTTATCCTAATCAGCATTTCATTTTTCACTTTTCAGATAAATTCCACTCTAGCTTCTTACGCGGGCCCCAGAATTTCCCACCAGAGGGTTTAATCCTTTAATGACAGACAGTATACAATGCAATCGACGGCGGCTCTCTCCTCAAAGGTCGTTAGTACAACAGTGGTGTACCTTCCAGTAAGCTTCATTCCTGGGCCTGTCCTGCCAGTCCCTGAAACAAATTCTAAAAAGTCGCACTCCCCATGCGTCGTAGACTCGGCTGTTTCTACGGTAGTAAATGGGCTCATACCGTGGCGGGTATCCCCTCTCCCACGGATAACCCGATTATTGAAGGGGTTAGGTGTGCTTCCAAGAGGATTTTAGGTTTGATGAGGTCTCCATAATTAGGGGAATGATATTTTCTTTGATGAGGGTTTCATCATTAAGGTTCTCAAAGGCAAGAACGACCAACTTTGTAAGGGCGATGAAGGCGAAGCAGGAGGGGAAGGTAACTCTATTGTTTTCCACCTAAGTTTCTTGACCCACTCCGCCTGCCAGTATGACGTCACACAATAACGGGTAAGAGCCTCGGGTCGCTTGTGCAAATTAGCAAGGGATACGACAGTTATTTGGACGAGCGAGGTCGAGGAAAAGCTAAGAAGCTAACAAATATCGCTATATATCGCTTATTTGATCGAATGTGTGTGGGCTTTGGTGTTGCTATAATCTGCTTGCGTATTTAAAACCGTTTTGATATTTTGTGTCCGTGATTGTAAAATGTTATTAATTTGTTTTGCGAGCCGTCTTGCGGGATCGCCATATATTTCACGGGACCGGCAAGGTCATCAAAACTTAAATCTTTTTTTTTCTCTAAAATGGGCAAGGTCTAGTCTCCAGAATAATAATAATAATAATAATAATAATAATAATAATAATAATAATAATAATAATAATAATAATAATAATAATAGTAATAATAATAATAAAACATTTATAATGCGCAAATTCCATAAAATGCTCAAATGCGCATGACAAGATTAAAAACGAAACTGTAAAAGGCTAAAAAGCTAAAATTACAATTAAAAGTAAACTACCGAATAGGAGGTTCCATTCACAGATCATGCATGTTTAGGAGCCCACCATTTAACTCTTGAGGTGGGGGGAAGAAAAAAATTGCATGCAGCACAAATCTATTAAATAGAAAGCTTATTGGAAAAAAGGTATCTGCACCAGCAAATTTTGCGAATTTTTGCATCATTTTTAGTGGTTATTTTATGGATAATATCTATATGTCACTACATTGACAGTATTCCTCAGTTCTTGAGGAATCAGAATATATCAAAATAAACTATGTTATGTCACCCAAAAGGTGTTAATTTAATTACCACCTAGGGTCGCACGGAGAGAGAAAAATCAAAATTTCAGGAGAATCCTTAGAGTTATTGTTAAAAACGAAATGTAACACAAATAAGGACATAGGATAGAATAATTCTGTGTTCGACCACGGCACAGCTCCAATTAATCCACCCTCCAGGGCACAATTTGCTATTTTGTAATTTGATCCACATTTTGACATCAATAACTCAGCTGTACGGCAAGTGAAGCGCGCCGATGTATGAAGATTGTAGAAGAGTTTTATTCAAAATTGAAAAGAATTGCTTCTCTAATGTAAAAGAAATTGGCAGAAAAACAGACCAGAGGATTAGGGGCCAAGAAAATGTTTTAGCCTCCCGGCAAAATTGTCAGAATATGTCAGGTGAGAAGACACACCGATGTGATGTAAATTTAAAACAATAACAAGCCCCCAAGCCCTAGAAAACGGAGTATGTTTCAAGAACATAACAAATATTGATGAGGAGCAAGTAACACCACTCATCACAGCTTTAACAGAAGCAAGAAAAATCAAGTTGGACATACAGCGGCTGTAGTTTGTCAATGAATCCAAGCAGTGAATAGATTTTGTTCAGCGCATCAAAAGAACTTGATGCTGAAAAGAGGAGTCAAATTGCGCTCCTGCCGTCCTTTTTCTTATTAACGGAAATGAAAATGTTTCTTTAACTTCCGGTAAATCAGTCAACTTTTGAGTAGATTTTCTCTTAAGTCCGGAGTTTTATTTTGGAAAAGGGATTTCAAAAGCTCTTGATCTGCATATTGGCCAAGCTTAGGACCAATAAAAAACCATAAGCTGTCAAGACATGTCCCTCCTCTGAAACAGCCGAATTTTTTTCAGTGTTAGTTGACATCATGACAAACACACACACCACAAACTGTACTAATTTACACCCAACACCCACCAGTGACCCACTGTCGAAAGTTAAACTTACCTTTTTTACATCGTCTTAATCATCAATGTTATTACCCTAAAATCTCTCCTGGATTTGCCCCCAAAAAATAATTAAACGAAACCTTTTATTCTTTTTTCGGGATTTAATTACAGAAGTACAGGTGTATGCCCAATACTGTATTAAAATGTGGTCGTCATTTAGCTTCCCCTTTCAACGCTACAGCTACGCGAACTTTGGGAGGAATGATACGGGGTTTCACTGGCTCTGAAGAGCTGAAAATACGCACAATGTAAAGTATAATACATGCATACATGAACCTCCCATTTGCTGTGTCTAAACTCCTCAATCTTGCTGTGCACTGGCCCTCAAAAGTGTGACCGGTCGGTATGATTGCCCGTAAAATTGGCTCGACGATAGAAAGGAATCTTTAAAATTCATTACACCACTCGACATGTCATTCCAAAAAAGTACTTAAATCTTGTTTTCTATGACAATAGAAAACCTTACAGAACCTTAGAATCTCCAAATCCAAGAAATCGGAACGGTATTTCCGTGATAAAATCGAAATTTTTATCCGTCTCTTCGAAGAACACTTTGCTCGCCATTTTGAAAGTCGTTGACGCGAGACATGACGTCATAGTGGCAGGCGGACTGTACCACAGATTTCCTTGGAGACACCTTCCCCCCTCCCTGAATCGAAGTGATTTTTTCGGAAATGCTTGGCCCTGCTTGTCCTGTCAAGCTTCTTAAGAGGTACCTTGCTCATTTTTCCATCCCTTCTAGCTCCAGGGAACTCAGTTTTAGCCCCAGGTCCCATGTCTCGCGGGAACAACTCCTTTAAGTTAGTTTCCCAGGACGAGCCTCTTAGCTACAGGGTGTTTCAAAAGTTCGTTCCGATTTTATATTTTATTTTGCGCTAAACATTTAATGCTTCTTCAGGCAAATGTACACTGATTCAGGTAAGAAATTTATCGAAATAACCTTTCAAAGCAATTTCAAACTAAAATTTGAAGAAATTATAATATTTTTCAAGTTTTGCCCCAGATTTGCACGTACGCGGGTTTTTTCCCGCCATATTTTTCCTGCCTATTTTGTAGGGTTTTTTAATTTGTTTTTTTTTGCCGCCTTCTTTTATTTTCTCTACTACTTCACGAAAACGAAGGCCTACACTGTTTGTGCTCGAACTCTAGAGCTCAGGCATCTGTTTTTACGGTCTTCTGGCCATTCAATCAAAGAAATTGGTAAACTGTTGAAGAAGTCTGAACTATTTAAGTGAACAAGTGGTCAAAATTAAAGACTTTAGAAGACAAACCAAGGAATGGATAACCGTTGTTTTTTAAATGTGCGAGAAATGTTATCGAAAAAGCTGTAAGTATATGCCTAATAATTCTACAAGACAGAAAGGTAAAAAAATTCAACTTTACAATATAAGCTAATATAAAAGTTTCGAGTACAACAGTATGAAGATATATGACCAACAAAGATTGGAAAGCCTTGAAGAGAAAAAAGCGGCGCACATGCGGACATGGTGTGCAAAGGATTTGAAAACTTTATAGCAAAGGGCGACGGGCTGGCAAACTCACGTGATGTGAACCCCTAGAGACCATCTGGACTATCGTTGACAAGACAACATACAAAGATCCAGCCCCCAAAACACTGGACGAGCTAAGAGAGTGACTACGCTTCGCGTGGAAAAATGTTTCTTTAGACACACTTTGGGAGCTGGTACATTCTATGTTATTTCTGACGAATGAGCCCGCGAAGAAGGCAGAAATACAACAGGGCCTGGGTATTAGGCCGGGTACTCCATGGGTAGCCATATCGGGGGTATATAAGGCTGCGTATATCACGTGTACGTCATCTAGGCTTCCGAACCAAGCTCTCTTTGGTTTTTCTTAAATGTTTGTTTGATTTGATTTTAAGGAGCAACCTATTCTCGAATACATTGTAAAGTCCCGTAGGAAGGGCTTTGAGCTTGAGCCTTGGTTCCTACCCAGATTTCCTGCCCGCATTTTTTCCCTTCGCGGTTTTTATGGGCAGGTTTTTTCTGGCCTCCGCCTAACCGAATTTACTTCAGTTTGTAGGCGGTAGCTCAGCTCTGCTAGTTTTCAGCTTTTTTCCCGTTTCTTTTTATGTACGTGTACAGTTATCTCAGTTTTGCACCTGCTCCTTTGCATGATACATTTAGTTTCTATGTATGCTTAGGTAAGCTGTCCCGGAACCGCTCTTTAGTAGGCGGCATAAGTCTCGTTTCACGCAGTTAGGTTGCAGGCAATGTTACAGACCTTTAGCCAGGGTCGTTATCCATTTGTTTACCCTCAATGTCCTGCCCTAGGCTTTTATGGCAGCCTTACTGGTTATTGGGGCTACGTGCCTTGTTGGGTACATTAGTGAAGATAATTCCCAGTTTTCCTGGCACTCAGCCTCTGTGCCCCTGAAGTGTTCCCGGTCCCAGTTATCCGTTGATCAGAGTTTTATTAAATTTCCCTAGCCTAACTAGCAGCCTAACTGGCACTATACCTGCGTGCTTATTTGGGGGATTCAGGTCGAGATCGACCAGTTGTAGCAGTTAGTTCTTTCTTTTTGCTTATCCTTTGTGCTAGTGCTTTGTTCTAGCGAGTGTTGTACATTAGGTATTCACCCATAATTACCTATTATTGTATTTACATATTAAGTACTTTGTAGGGTTGGTTCTCGCCAAGCCGTCCCAAAAGAAACTTATTTGTCATTACGTTTTGTCTGTTGATGTTGTGTAGTGGAGTCAAAATTTTCAGTTTAACGGCGTCGAACCCGTAGTACCATCCCAGAACCTGGGTTATCTGTGTTGAAAGTCTGGTGGAATGTGAGGGGAGCCTGTGCGAGGTTAGAAAGGTTACGATAGCTTGTACCTGTGGGACTATTTATATAAGGATATAGTCAACCACCACCTTCCAACTAGGAAAGTTAAAATAAGATCCAAATCTTTACCCTGGATTTCTACTTACATAAGGAAGCAAATAAATCTTCGCTATAAGTTACTTAAGGAAGCCAAGTCATCTCAAGATCAAGTCAAATGGGAATTATATAAATCCAAGAGAAATGAAGTAAAAAAGTTGTTAAAACAATCGGAAGCTGCTTATTGGAAACAGGAATTTATGAATTCTCAAGATCCTAAGCAATTTTGGAAACTAACCAACAAGGTTCTAAGGAAAAGTAAGGATAGTACTATTGGTCCCATAATAACTGACAGTAAAGATGTATTAACCAGTGATCTAGAAAAAGCTTCTTACTTTAATGAGTTCTTTGTTAATATCAGTGAAGAACTTACAAAGGATTTGGAACCTCTTGATCCAAACACCTTAACTTCTTATGTAACAAGAGTCACTCCTACAAGATGCGACATAGAGTTAAATTGGGAGCTAGTGAAGAAGAAAATTGAAAAATCATCAAACCCGAATAAAGCTACTGGACCGGACCTAGTCTCACCCAAGGACCTTAAACTCCTTGGGGAAATTCTTCTATCCATAGCCTGCTACCAGTTTTCAAGAAAAGTATAGATGATGCAGTTTTTCCAACAAACTGGAAACTCTCACGTGTTAAGCCAGTATTCAAAAAGGGAGCACCCACTGATATGAGCAACTTCAGGCCCATATCTCTCTTAAGTATCCCAGGAAAGATTCTTGAAGATATTATAAGCAACAGCATAGACAATCACATTGAAGCTCAGAACCTGCTTAGTGACAATCAATGGGGCTTTCGCAAGAATCATTCTACAGAGGGTCTCCTTCTTCATCTTACTGACACTTGGAAGTGGGCCCTAGATAATAATCTTAAAGTTGGTGTTCTGTTTATTGACTTCAGGAAGGCCTTTGACTCGGTGAACCATACCACCCTATTACAAAAGTTGAAAGCTGTTGGTATATCAGGAAATTTACTATCTTGGATGGGAAGCTACCTGTTAAATCGTAACCAATTTGTTCAAGTTAATGAAGTGAAATCAGACACTAGCTCTATCAAGTTTGGAGTACCACAAGGGTCAATCTTAGGACCCAAACCGCTCTCCCTTTATGTCAATGACTTTCCTGAATCTGTAACCTCGGGAGAACTTTATATGTTTGCTGATGATACTACCATATTTACCATAAGTGATAATATTGATACTATAATTAAGGCCATGCAAGTTATACTAGATCAAGTTCTTAGTTGGTGTGGTGCTAACAGATTGATTGCTCATGAAACTAAGTCAGAAGCCTTATTATTATTATCTAAACAAAGATTCATTGGTCCATTGTTGCCTTTGAAGTATGGTGAAAAATTTATTGAATTAAAATCATCATGTAAATGTCTAGGAGTAACTATAGACAGTAATCTTTCTTGGCAAGAACACACTAAAAGTCTGTTAAAATCTTTTCATAAGAAAATAGCAGTCCTCAGAAGAATTAAATTCTTGCCATCATCCATTCTACAGACCATTTATTTTAGGACTGTACTTCCAAGTGTCTTATACGGAATACTAGTATGGGGTTCCTGCTCACCTGCACTAATGGATGATCTTGAGCGTGCTCATATACGAGCTTCTAAACTTATTTTTAAACTTTCAAGGAATTCGAATGCTGATCAATTAAATAAATTGAAAGGCTGGAACAATTTATCATTTTACTCTACTTAGAGACTGTTAGTAGAAGCGTATAAATCCTACTATAGACGCAATACCAATGTTTTAAATGATCTAGTAATGTTAAAACAATCATCTCACTGCCTGAGGAATTATCAATGAATATTGAATTTCCAAGTCCTAAATCAGAAATTGGCAGGCTGACTTTTAAGCATAGAGCTGCCATTGCTTGGAACTCACTTCCTGATTCGATCAAAAAGTCTTCTAGCTTAGAATGTTTTAAAAAAAGACTTAGATCTAGCAAGGACTTAATTAATTCTATCAGCTATAATAAGGAATCTTCCATGGTAAGAAATAGGAATGAGGAATTTCTTTATTAATCTTATTTATATTTGTATTGTTATTATTATTTATTATTTAACTTCTGTTGATTTTCTATTTATTCACATGTATATACTTTAGTTTTTAACAAGTAGATAGGCAGGTCCACATCAGGACTTCAGTCTTGCGTATTCTGTAACCTGCGTTACCAAATTAACTATGTATGTATGTATGAAACGAGGCAAGCACGTTTCTGGCACGCTTTACCGAGTGACCTATCATGGCGGAAGAGAGGAAGCGACTGTTGAAGGAGTTGCTTCCATTCGAGGCCTTGGAAGCTCCCAAGTGGCGAAAAACGGAAGACATTCCAGTCAAAGAGATGGTAGCAAAAATAATGGAATACAGCAAGGAATGGGAAGGACAAAAAAAGGATAATTATGAAACTGATTTGATCGAACAAGTCTACCAAGACTTCCTCGTTGAGTTTATATTACACGTGAACATGGAGGAGGAAAAAGGCTTTTCAACCTTCGAGGAAACGGATGCCTTTCTCAAGAACTGTCACGATAAAGGTATCACCTCAAAGAGCCAGCAGGAGACTCTAAACGTGAAGAAAGCATACGAACACTTGCTGGATAAAATTAAAAGAGAAGAAGAACCGAGGAATTATGGACTCATGGAAGAGAGTCTGCTACAAGAGACCCATCGCATACTACTTCAAGACGTCCCTCTCGGAGATAGCCGCACGAAACCTGGTATATTTAGTAACCAAAGACGGTTTGTCGATTTCGAAGGAGAGAGGTACAATTATCCATATCTTCCAGAACCTGAGAAAATGGAAAAGGCTGTTGTCGCCAAACTTGAAAAGTGCAATATTCTGTTCGATTGCTGTACCAAAGACGGTCTGAAAGACTTTGATGACTTTTACTATCTTTTTAAAACTTGTGGGTGGATGTTATTTGAACTTCTCGATCTTCACCCCTTTGGGGATGGAAATGGCAGGCTTTTCCGGATTTTATGTAGTTATTTGCTTTCAAAGTTTTCTCCATTTCCTACGCCAGTGTACAATGTGTGGACTGATTCGACCAAAGACGATTATTTAGAGGCACTTGTGCGTACGAGAA
The DNA here is from genome assembly GCF_958299795.1 of Porites lutea. Taxonomy (NCBI): domain Eukaryota; kingdom Metazoa; phylum Cnidaria; class Anthozoa; order Scleractinia; family Poritidae; genus Porites; species Porites lutea. Next base: position 29,433,593 of record NC_133202.1, read on the forward strand.
AAACAGTTGAAAGACATCCGACTGCCTTAACCACCATGATAATCGAGTGTAGTTACTATGGATGGAGGAAATTTTTTGAAAGACTTGAAGAAAAGAAAAGGTTTAGAGAAAACTGATAAAGTGAGTTACCACCCAAGTCTTCAAGTTGAGGACATAACAAAAAAAGTAGAATTTTGATGCATTTTGAGGTAAACTTGGGTTTTGCTAAAGAGCCATGGTTCATTGCCTATGGTAAGCCAGAGGGCAAGCACAAAAGTGATTCATTCCTGATTTTCAACCTATGCATTACTGTGCATGCATGAAAATTTACCAGCGAACAAATATCTGTGGAATATCAGGACTGGGCCACCAGGCCAGTGGGCCTCAGGCCACTGCATGGCTGCCGGGCCTTAGGCCATGGGTCCTGGGGCCTGAGCCTGTTTTTACTAAAACCCAAATTTAAGTAAACTTGGATAATCAGTGGCTTACAGCGAAGTCCTAAATCTTGTGCATCATTACTGCAAAAGACTACAAGAGGCATTTTTACATTGATCTGTGTAAGTTAATGTGGGAATTAATGTGAAAAACCCAAAGAAAGCCCCAGTGACTAGATGTTGCAGTTATTTTAATGAAAAATTTGCTCACCTGACTGTCTGAGAACTTAATTTTTTATTTTACTGCATTAAATTGTTGCACTTGCTCTTTGTAGGATAAGATATATCAGTCTGTAACTGAACAACAATGCCTACTTCATTTAGATACAATTGTTGTACCTAACCAGGGATTCTGGAAGAAGGATGTATTTAATTAGTTGACTTATAAATCAGTTTATGCATATATACACCTAAAATAAGTGGAAATTTCATTTTAAAATTTATAGAGAAAAGCAAACGTTTTATTAATAAGACTTATTATTTTAACATTCAATCAAGTATTAGTATGTGTAATCAAATGGTGACGAGTGAAATTAGGGAATAATTTCACGCGCGTTTGGACAAAACGCAAGTGAAATTATTCCCTAATTTCACGAGTATACCATTTGATTACCTATTAATATCATGGGTGACGAATTACGTTAGCAATCTTGGATTTTTGACATGTTTATCCTGGATCGTATCGATCGAGAACTCCAATCTCTCAAATGTTTAGACCTTAAATTTGGCTTACAAAGTTCAGAATTTTTCAGACTTTTTCGGCAAAATACCCGTGAGAATCCTTCTTGATGTTCTCTTGTGTGTTCAGGTTTTCTAAAGCGTCTTTTTGTGCCCTGACATCTTCATTCACAGCATTTTAAAACTTTGTCGCCATCTTGACACTGAGACGTACAGAAGGGTTGCCATGGCAATTTTGTAATTTCACATGTGAAATTACAAATTAACGCTGAAATTTCACTCCAAAATTAAGGAGTAATTCGTCACCTATGATATTATTTACTTAAAATAATTCAATTTTAATGCAAACTGGCACAACAACAAAAATTCAGTATTTTCAAATTAGTCACCAATAAAATTATTGTAAAGTGAACATAAAGAGTCTTCTTAATACACGTTCTTAATGCATGTTTCCTTGTTTATATTTTCCCTTTTACTGAAGGAATATTTTTCTGTTCTGCGAGATTTTGCTCACTGGAGCCAAGAAAGTGTTACTTAACACTATGTCAATATTCAGTGTAGAAAAAGTGGGATCCACTTTCAAGTCACACCAATTTGTTTAGAAGATTCACAAAACTTGTTTCATTTTATGACCTCTTATCAGTTGTTCACCAGCAACAACTGAAAAGATCATAAGACAAAACTAGTTTTGTGAATTTACCTAAACAAACTTCCTTTTCTTTATTGACATTAATTTAACTAGGCCATATTGAATATCATTGTGGATTCTTTAAAAAGACCCTCTAAAGTGTTGTCATGGAATTATAGTCCTAAGCCGGGATTAAGTAAAGGATTTATACCAGAGAAAAATATAAAAGTGAATCAAAAACTCTGCAGACCATTATTAAAACTGAAGACTAGAACAAGATATTACATTGACCTACATTTCCTAACCCTATGCCTAGGTCCATCAGGCCCTGGTAGAAATAAAGTAAGGATTGAGTAAAGTAAAGATTATGTAACAGACTAACCTGTGAAGAAAAGCTAGTGATCAATAAAAAAAGCTCTGAGTTTAAAAGATTAAAACTGCAGTCTTGAGCAAAATATATTGACCCTGGTTGAAATGAAGTGAAGACTATGTAGCAGATAGTAGTAATAAAAATTATTATAATAATAATAACTCTGGGCATAAAACTGCAGACTAGAACAAATACACCTGTCCACGTACACACATACATACATACATACACACATACACACATACACACACACACACACACATACATACATACATACATACATACATACATACATACATACTTTAATGCATAGCTCCCCCTTGGGGTCTCTTCCGCCATAAATACACGAATTAAAATAAAATGAAATAAAATAAAGTAGAAAACTATTTACATTTCAGTGATAAAATAACGAATTTCTATAAATAATAATGAACGTTAATTTTAAAGGCTATTTACATTTCAATAATAAAAAACTATCTATGAATTAAAAAGGTGTTTAAAAATTCTTTTTTTAAAAGCGTTAAAAGGTAACCAGGTGTTAGGTTCTTTAAGCATTTGCACACCATCACTAGGTCGTTAAAAAGCAGTTTATCCCTTACGTTTAGCCATTTAAGGGACTTCAGGGCTTCTGAAACATGATCCTATTTTCTTAAACCAGCTACGATTCTGCAGGCATAGTTCTGAACTAGCTGACCAGCCCCATGGCTACGTCCATCCTCATGGATGAACGTAGTTTGATGCCCAGAGTTATGGCCAGCCCCATGGCTACGTCCATCCGACCAAGGTTGAAATAAATACATGGGTATATTGAAAAATAAGCTGGGGAAGGCATAGCCTGCGAACAGCTGACGCATTTCCGGTGGTCGCTTCTCTCCCTCCACTATTTTCAGAGGGAGAGAAGCGACGACCGGAAATGCGTCTGCTTTTTGCAGGCTACAGAAGGCAGGGTACTGTATTTAAATTTTGTGGTTTATTGTCTGTATATTTTATTTGTATGGGTGTGTGTGTTTACTACCCCCTATTTGCCTTACAAATCATCAGTGTTGAGTAACCAGACCTTAAGATAAGGGGGGGGGGGAGGGCAAGCGGTCATCCAGACCCTAAGATAAAGTGGGGGAGGGGGAATGGGCGGTCTCCAAAAAATTTTTTCCGGTTCTTTGGGCCTCAGTTTGGTCTGAAAATAAGGGAAGGGCGGGGGCCCCCCAGTGCCCCTCCCCTGGATCTGCCACTGGTAACGGTACATACAGAGGAGGTCTTTCCAAATAGAAAAGTACTTTTTTTGCATATATAAACGTCTAAATTTTTAACATTCCTACAAATAGTAATATTTATTTTTGAAAAGCTATCATATCTAAAAGCGACTGAGTACGAGTCTGTCACTCGAAAGGCGGTTGTAAGATGACGTCACCGCTTTGTTGAAGTGCGTGATCAGGGCGAGATATACAACTTTCGGCGCGTCGCGTCCGTTTCGAAAGAAGACGAATTTTGACTCCCAAATTTGTTTCCGAGGAACTCTTCCTCTTCAGACCTAGTGAAGTTTGCTAGCCGATGCACCACTATGGGCAAGTTTGTTGAATATCCAGTGAAACATCTCATTTCATTCGACGCTGTGGAAACTTCGCCAACTTCTGCGTCACAGATGACGGTTAAAGAAATGATTTCCGAGGTAGCTAACTATCGAAGAAGGTGGGATACAGCGACAAAAGATGGTACCTACGATCAAGGGGTGGTCCAAAAGGTAGAGGAGCAGTTTCTAGTCAATTTTATTTTCCGTTCAAACTTAGAAGAGGGACATGGACTTCGCACGCTTGATGAAACGAGAAGCTTTCTGGGAAGAATTTTCTCTCGAAGAGACTTCCCACGTCCCTTGTCGCTCGAAGAACAAGAAACTCTAAACATGAGAAATGCATATGAAACTTTGTTGGCTAAAATAAAGAGGGAAGAACTAGATAGAGACTACGGACTATTAGAAGCAAGTTTACTAAAAGAGATACATCGTGTTATCTTACAAGACATTCCTCTTTCAAAGGGTTTGACGAAACCTGGAGAAATGAGCAACAAGCCTCGGATGACCGAATTTCGAGGAGAAATTTACTACTATGCGAACCCTGAAGATATGGAAAGCGCAGTTGTCAACTTATTAGACAAGTACAATTTTCTGTTTGATACTTGCACGAAGGATGGACTGACAAATTTTGAGGATTTGTGTGATTTTTTCAAAACCTGTGCTTGGATTCTCCTAGAACTTCTTGATCTTCATCCTTTTTCGGATGGAAATGGGAGATTATGTCGTATTCTTTGCAGCTATTCACTGTCAAAACTAAACCCTTTTCCCACGCCAATCTACAGTGTCTGGACTGATTCCCCTAATGATGCCTACATTGAAGCCTTAGTTGAAGGAAGAAATTCACCAGGTAGGATGTTAAATATTGTGCTTAAAAACCACCTGAGTATTACGCATTTCAACGTGGCTGAGTGGTTAGAATGCTAGACTTGCAATTCAGGGACCCCAGGTTCAATCCTGTTCTGACCGCTAGCTGGATTTCTTCTTGGTAGTCCCAAATTCAGCCAACTGGTTCGCCTCCTATCAGTTGCGATTCTTACCCGGGTATGTTTGATTAAGATTACAAGTTTCATGCATCTGCTCTGACCCACTAGCATTAGTTCTTAAAATACTGTTAAGGGTAACAGAATTGTTATTATTCTGCGTAAAGGTTGACAAGAGAAGAGAGAAATTAAAAGGGTAGGGAGCAAAGGGAAAGATACGCCTGATGGAGATGCTTTTACTGAGGTTTTCTACCTCTGCAGAATGTATCAGTGTTAGGCAATCAACTTCACTTGTGGTCATGCTGTTATTGGCTTGATAAACTGTTAAGTGCAAACTTGACACAAATGAGCTTCTAAAGAGAAGTTTGAGATGTCATAAAGTACACAAGTTTTAGAAAGAGCAATTGTTTTTTTTCGCATTTGACAAATATGTACTGTGAAGTATACACCAGGGGTTTCAGTAAGCGCTGACGGCCGATGAAACATGTCGGCTACTTTGCTTATAGAAGTTGGCTTCGGTTACTTTTTCTAGAAAGGAGAAGCAACTAGTTTGAATAATGTTGTCAACAAAAAAATATATCATAAACTCTGAATGAAAACCTTATTACGATGTGTTTTCTTAAAGGCCCACTGGCTTTATGTTATGCTTTAGTCATAAAAATTTTTGTGAACGCTTTATTTCAGTCAATTTTTCACAAGTTTCTTCATAGGTTTACGCAGAATTTGTTGAAGTGCAAAGGTACATTCATTATATCATTTGTTCATTTCTTGTAGGAATTGATTGTGACTGATAATTCAAAAGTTGAATGAAAGCTATATTTTCTTGAATGAAAAACACGCTCTTGTTCTCTATTTTCAGAATGCTGAAAATCGCATTTTAGGGCTTTTTCTAGGGAAGCACATAATTTCCAGACTGCTGACCCACTACCTCAGACCAGAGAGAGACTGCCTGTCCTTCCCAAAAATACTCCACAGCTTTCTTGACAGTTTTAATCTTGAGGGCCATTAATCCTTTTTCGTTACCTCAGGCATTTAAAAAGTGATACCAGGTACATCAAAATGATCACAAAAATGTTTGAAGGTTATCCATACCTCAGTGTTTTGAGCATTGGGCCTGAGGCCTAGGTAAGAGGCTCAGGAAATTCCAGAGGGGAAAGGGGTGGAGGAATGTAACCACTTCCACAGGGTTTAATTTTGATTCATGTTTGATCACTAATTTAGCTGCAAAACAGCAATAGAAATAAACTGGTACTTCATTCTTGGCACACAAGTAACTTGAACTATATCATTTAGGACTGTTGCTTTTCATCTTATTAATCAGGTTTTAGTTCTTCCGAAAGCATTTTGGATGCCATTTGAAAGAAATAAGGGAAACCACAACTCAATTCATGTGTTTGTGTTACTTGTTACCAGTTTCCCTAAAGACATCCATGCTGTATTAGGGATGTCCCTAATAGCTGGCTGCTGGCTACACTGTAATTTCACTGGCTGAAAAAGACTTAGCCCTTGGCTCAAATTACTCTGGAAAACAAAGACATGGGGTCAATTGAAAGGTGCAGTTAAGTCAAAAATCCAGCTTGACCAAAACAAAGGCTGTTTAGCTTTCCTCAGCTACATCCTTGCAGTATTGTTTTACATTAGTCAATCAAAAAGTGAGAGTTTTGCTTCAACAAGCAAGAGGTACAATGTAACAATTTCAGAAATCTACTTAGTTCTGTGTTTGAAATTGTGGCATGTTTATGATTGCATTCATGCTAACATTATCTCATTGGCTGTGTTCCACAGACTCCAATTAGCTTTAATAGTTACATGTACTTAATAACTCTTATAATTATACTTGTTGGTTTCACAGGTAGACATCCTTGTGCCCTTACAACAATGATAGTACAGTGTAGTTATTATCAGTGGAAGAACTTTTTTGAGGCCTTGGACAAAGAAACTGCTAGTACATGTAGAACTATTGCCAGGAAGAATGAACATGTATTGAAAAAAACAGTACATGTACTTCAAAATGTGTGTCACCAAGTTATGCAACTTTTTCCTGTCCAAAAGACATCTCGGTTGTGTCCTAATTAAATTTTTATTGGATTAGTTTCCAAGCCAGGGTTACATTTGTCAAGTTGCATCATGTTTTCCTTTTTGTGTCATTTCTTCAACTACATTTCATTAATTTTTATTGAGCATGTTGAATGATAGTACATGTAACTTTATTGATAATTATCAGGGCTCAAAGGTTAAATTTGAATTTGGTACCAGATGTAAATTTTTAGGCGTACTGCCAAAATGTTAGGCACACAGCTGAAGATTTTAGGAGCACAGCTAAGAAAGTTGGGAGCATCTGTTTCAAAAGAGAAAAGTAAAAAGCTTAACAGTGTCATGTTCATATGTCATCTTCAGTTTGTTACTTTTATTTCAGTCCTGTGATTGATAAAAGACAGCCAATTTGCTATGCAGTAATACTGTTGTGATTTATACTTGTTGACAGTACAGTTTTGACTAAAGAAAACTTACACTTGAAAAAAAGCCCAAAAACAATAAGTATGTCGAATGAGAATGAACATTAATCTTTATTGAATTTCTTAAATGCACATTGACGTACATGTTACTGGGATAGGACTTAAAAACTTTCTTACTTGGAAGAAAAAAGGCTCTTAATTAGCCTGAAATTCATCCGATTGTTTCAAGTCATTTTCTCCTCTCAACAACGTCTGAATCGACCAGCCGCTAATGCCGTACAGTGACGTCACTCACTACCCGAAAACCAGGTAGTGATTTTGATTGGTTGATTGTCTAAACATTCACATAATTATATATAATTATGAAAACTTTTAGTTGGATTGTTGCTTGATATTCAGCGGATCGCATCCCTGGCATTCTTTCGTCGCGGGTCTTTCGTGTAGTTCAAACATTTTGATAAGCTTAATCTTTATCTTAAACAGCAAAATTGCCATTGTCTTCGAAACTGAAATGCTAAATTGAACTGCGAATGAAGAATCATTGCGGAGAGTCAGTAGGTTTTTCATTTAGAGCCGCTTTGTGGTTTCGGCGGCTGGTGATTTTGTTTACGCGAAGTTTTCTGAGATCAATGTTATAATTCAACCCGCTTGCTATTTTTACCGTCAAGTGTAATGAATCTGTTCGCTTTTCTTTCTTGTTTCCTTGTTTTTTCTTCGTTAAGGACCAAATAGCTAGCTTTTTTTCAATTAAAGCAAATCATTGTGTTTTGAACTACGTGTTCCGTGTGTGTGTTTTTTTCATTGCGTGATTGCGACCGAGTTTGATTATAGAATTCAGTACAACCGGTTCAGAGTTGTACTGCATGCAGTTGATAGTTTGAACTACGATCGAAAAAAATAAAGCGATTCTGTATCATGCAGACATTTCCAAACGATATTTCCCGGCTTGCCGCTTGAAAATCGTGTTTTACTTTTGGCATGAATTAAAGCAAAGGTCAAGGAGTAGTGATGTCACTGGACGGCATTAACCGCCGGTCGATTCAGACGTTACTGAGGGAGTAATAACGACTCGAAGTAATCGGATGAAATTCAGGCTAGCTCTTAATCTGCTCTGTCTGTGTTTTGATATGCTTGACACTCTTGACTTTAGAACTGACGTTCAACATGATCGTCCATTGTGCAAGAAGCACCAGTTTTGTTCATTAGCATGTGTCAGCGGCGTTTATTACAAAACAGAAGAGTCTGGGTTGGAGTAAAACATTGAAGCAAAATTTGTGGAATCCATTGGGAGAAAGGACAAATTAAACATACGCAAATGAAAGGAAAACAATATTAACTTTATTATTTAGAGCCTGGTTGTGGTATTTCTGTATTACTTTTTCTTTTCATTGCTTGAAGCTACCATTTAACGTCTTACTATTTCGAGTTGGTAACTATGGTCAGGTTTGGAAGCAGGGGAGCAAGTCAGTCGCACTCTGCTTTGGGTCTTATAGCACACAGGTGCAATGATACATGTTTTTCTAGGCTCACAACCAAAAATCCTGTCGCATATGCGACCAGTTAGTCGTTAACTTTGAGCCCTGATTATTAAATTTATTTTTGTGTAAACTGGAGTCAATTGTTTGATGAATAAAACTTGTTGTACACTGTATGTGTAATTTACAAGTGAATGTTTCCAAACGCTGAAATACAATAGTTAGTTATGGTAACAGGACTGAGTGGAGTCCAATTCGGTCTGTAATCATACGAGTGATTAACAAAATTGGACGACCGCGTAGCGGGAGTCCGATTTGTTTAATCACGAGTATGATTACAGACCGAATTGGACGACACGAAGTTCTGTTACCAATTAATCATAACTTTAACAAAATTTGTGATATAATAGGCTATTTTTAAATCAAAACAAAAGAAATTCGAAATTTTGTTTTGCTAGCAGTGAAAAAAAAAAAGCCATTTAAGCGCGTGCGTGATGGCGCGTACTGTCCAATTACTTAGGCATGACGCGTACTGTCCTATCAAACTGTCCAATTAAGGCTGAAATCAGGGCAGTTGAGAGCCAATCAGATTTGACAATTTTGTTATAGTTATGATTACGCTGGAAATTATAGTTTTTAATTGAGTTTCTCTGAATTGACCTGGGTATGTTTCTTTGGCTCATTTTACAGATTTGCTTTACATACTTCTCCATCTACATGTAAACTATTTTACAAGGTGTTCACAGTCAGCCCTATTAATTTTAGTGACCAATTCAAGATGAACAGCTGGAGTGCACATGTGTTACCTTTTACTTCGCTCAGATTCATGTAACCTAAACAGTCAAGTGAAGCTTAGTCATTCTTTTAAACCCTTTAAATCCCAAGAGTGATCAACTTCAGTTATCTCCTAACAATATCAATACATAATCAAGAGAAAAAGGTAATGAGAATTAATAAAATAATCACCTACAGGAAAAATGCTCTCAACTTTTATCAAATTCTCCCAACTTATTTGTTAAGGAATGTACCAAGATCAGTTTAGAGAATTAATTCGTACCTGGATATTGAGACTTAAAGGGTTAAGCCCACTATATAGATCAACAGATTTTATCATTTGGTATCCAAAAAGGGATCCTACCTATCCTCACTAGTAAACTTGACTGTTTTGCTTAACCCATTTGCCCTTAACATGGTTGCCACAAGTCAGGAAATGGTCAGGGAAAATTTGAATCTTGGAGGGAAATCAGGAAATAGTGAAATTTTATGAGTATAATAATAATTATTATATTTACAGTCGACTCTCTCCTTATGGACACCTCAGTCTATAATATGGACACCTGGTGCTGGCCCTTGCCCTTTTCCAGTCATTTTATTGTAACTATACTCTCTAAAAGAAGGACACCTCTCTAAGACAGACAACAGACACTTTTGAAGCCGTGTACAGACATTTGGGAAGTGCTTTATGTGGTAAAAAAAATACCTCAAAACTGAAATGTAGGTGCTCTACATGACTGTAAATTACAAAAGTGTTTGATATTTTGTAGTCTTGCTTCAGTTCACAGAGTGTGTAATATTGTTCCGCTTTTATATCAAGAAGCCACCGCATTTGCTTGTAATGAGTGATTGACGGCACAATGGGAAAATAATTCCACTTTTGTATTACAGTGTTCCAGTTTTAGTTGTTTTATACAAGTTAAACACGGGTGTATTCATTGCAAATAGGTTCAGCTTTAAATTTACTGGTGTCACATAACCTTAAGTCTCTATAACAGGGTTCACACAGTCTTGAAAAGTCTGAATTTTGGGGGAAGTCCTTGAATTCCATTTTTCATTGCAAAGTCCTTACATTTTTGTGCAAGTCCTTGAAAAGTCCTTAGAAAATGCAGGGTTTGAAAAAAGCTGTAACTCCTGAGTTTCCTTTAGACAAGAAGCTGTTACATTTTGCTTGCCAAGGGCAATTGCTTGTTTGTCTTAAACTAATGATTTAGTTACAACATGACTTGCCTGGTCCCCAGCCTACTAGACATTGAGGTTAAAAATTTACTTGTCCAACAAAAGAATCTACTTGTCCTGGACGATCAGATGAGACTTGTTTGGAGCCCTGAAATGGCTGCAATTTTTTGTATGAACCCTGTATAAGTTGGACACTTCTCTAAGATGGACAGTCAGGGCTGGTCCCAAAGAGTTAACTGTATTCCTTTAACTCTACTTTTGTTTTCCAACATTTAACATTCTTTTATTTGTACATTTTATGCACATGAATCATGTTGTATTCTGGTAGAATATTATTCTTCACAAAATTGAACAATAAGCTGTGTTGGGTTTTCAAGAATATGAATACTTTTGTACATTATCAAGACACAAAAGAAACACATGAAATTACTTTTGAAATTACAATGATCTTCATTCCGGGGTTCCAATATACATATACATATTTATTTTATTTTATTTGCCACACAATAATTACATAAAATATAGGAAAAGAAAAAAAGAAGTGGCAAGGAGACCTAACAGAAACTATAGAAGCTTATGAGAGGTTAGGCCTCCTCGAACTGCGGGCTTCAATTGACGAAAAGATGGCGAAAAGTCAAAGATGGAAAGATTTATGAACTGTTTTCATATTTACTCAAAAATTTAATCTTCAGTTTTTCCTTAAAAGAGGAAAGGGATTGAGAGTTGATGACCTCATTGCCAAGTGAATTAAAAAACTTGGGCCCTTGAAAAAAGGGCGAGAACTTCTTAGTGTTTGTACAGCAATATGGTAGACGGTAGGCCTGGGAATTTCTTGATTGTAAGAGTGGAATTGATTGCTTTGGGAGAAATTGTTATTAAACCTTGAAGGTAAGAATGAATTTTTGCAAGAGTACATAAATTGGCCCAGTTGAAGCAAGTGGATATCATTTAATTTTTATACCAAGGTCATTAAAGATGGGGTCTGTATGAGCATTGAAATGTGATTTATTAATAATGTTAATAATGTGCTTTTGCAGGATAACAAGATGGCAGAGATTGGTTTCAAAGGTCAAAGCCCAAACTATATTGCAGTAGTAAAAATAAGGATAAATTAAGGAATAGTAGAGCATACGTAGAGACGTCTTAGGAAGAAAGAAGCTGCATCTAGATGACTTCACAACTTTATTTGCAACGTGTGATATTTCTGACTTCCAATTTAAGTTTTCATCCAAAATGACACCTAGAAAATTTGTCTCCTTTACTTTAACAATATTTTGATTATCTATACTTATTTGAATATTACAAATTGAACACTTTTGTCTTGGTTTAAAGACCATAAATTAATTTAAGTCTTTTTAATATTTAGAGAAAGCTTGTTTGCTTAAAACCAGATTGACAGTTTGTCCATCTCCAAGTTTAACATATCTGAAAGAAATTACTTTTGAAATTACAACGATCTTCATTCCAGGGTTCTAATATATAAATTTCATATATTCATCATTTCAAAATTACTTTCACTCCATTTGAAATTATCAGTTGTTTTTAATGTTAAATTGTAATCAGCTTAATCTACTGATATTGCTATTGATACTGGCATTACAATGACATGACACTTTTACTTCCATTTGATGGAAAGTCCTCTAACTGTCACATCACTTTAACATAACTCATGAACTTGGTCATTGTGATTTTGCAAAGTCATTTTTTACTTTCTCCATCAATTCAGGTTTGCATACAACATCAATAGCTGTCATGGCCATTGCCTTGCTCGCAATTAGAGTTTTCTGGTGAGCAACTTCTGTAATTGCTGCTGCAGTAAATGCATGGGAATGGTTCACAGCTGTGCTACCAATGGAGTACAAAACATGAGTTGAGGGAACAATATGAGACACATTGCCCATATCTGTTGATCCTTGCCCTTCTGGTTTAACGGAATCAAGGATAATTCCAAAGGTCTCAGCATTAGCTTGGTAGAGGTCTGCCAAGGTTGGATTGGTTATCACATTGGCATAACATGTTGAACCCCACTCGAGACAATTCACATCCTGGATGAAACAAGAGACAAACTTCGAGTAAGGAAGAAGAATTGAAACATATCAGACATCATAATATTGAAGTGTCGAAGGGGGGGAGGCTGCCATAAAAAAATACAACATAATTTTGCATGACATTGCAAAAAAATTTTGCCTCATTTGGAGGGTTAGCATAGAAAGGGAACATTTTCTCCCATACAGATGTCACTTAGGGTTGTGTAGAAAGAAACGTCTAATAAATAAACCAAGTGCTGTTATACTGTGAAGACAGCATTTTGATGTTAAACATCTACAGCATAATATTAAATTCATAGTGACGGGACTTATTTGGTTATCATTCTGTTTTACTAGACAATCTCCTTTAGGGGTCAAAATTGTAATAGAGCCTGAGCCATGCCCAGATTAGTCTCCTTTAGGCTGGAGTTAATCCTAATTTTTTTCCCTGTTTCCCCACCAAGGAGGCTGGTCCCAGGCTTATCCACCCCCAAGGCAATACTCTAAATAATTTACCTTTGAAGATAAGACTGTCTGTGTTAGGGAATTGAATGTCATCTAAACTTCTCTTCCCCAAATGTCTTTACTTGTACACTTTTAAATACTATCAATGGCAGATCCAGACCTTCAGATAAGGGGGGGGGTCATCCAGACCCTGAGATAGAGGGGGGTGGTCAGGTGGTCTCAGTTTGGTCTAAAAATAAGGGGGGACCCTGGATCTGCCACTGAATATTACCAATGGCTGAACAACTTGTCATCTTTCTCTTTGCATTTGGATCAAATGTAATCTATTTGCCACTGTCTCTGATTGCTTTTTTGATTGGTTTGTGAAAACAAGGACATAATGAGACATCTGTGCACAGGCTAATAAAAGAGGCTGAGCATATTGTACCCTGTAGGTCAGTTTTCTGATAATGAAGAAACAAATAAGACTGGCCATCACTTACCAGTGGCTGTTGCAGCTGCTTCAAAACAACTTGTCACCTTTTGTCGTAGCACTTTAACCTCCTCACTAGTTGGAGCTCTAATAGTATACCGAAGCTGGGTTTGCTCTGGAATAATGTTCGGCTTTACACCTCCTTTAGTGATGATACCATGTACTCTCCATGTGGGCTTCATTTGTTGTCGCAACATGCTTATGTTGTTATAAGCCATAACTGCTGCATCCAGTGCATTGATTCCTTCCCAAGGAAATGCTGCAGCATGAGCAGCATAACCTTTGTAGTTGACTGTGACATTTTCTAAAGCTAGAAAAGAGGGCTTGAGGACATCATATGGACAGGGATGAACCATCAAGCAGAAGTCAACATCTTTGAAGCAACCATTGTTAATCATCAAAATCTTGCCTCCTCCTCCTTCCTCGGCTGGAGTTCCAAAAACTACTATTTTTACCTTTGGCTTCTGGTTGACAGCCTCTAAAGCAATCTTTAGACCTATTTTTTCACAAAGCAAAGTGGTAAGTACCAAAAATACACTGAATACTGCTGATAAACAGTCTGATGGAATGAAAGTATTTTTAAGAATAAAATTTTTTATAAAACTGGGTACTGTACACCTGGGCTAAGCTGGTTCCCTGGGTCCTCTCCCACTCACTTGATATACTGTAAATCATCTATTAATTTAATCCCCCCCTTGGGGACAGGCTTACTTACTTCAAGCTCATTTGATTGGTGGGTGGGGGGAGGGGGGTGGGCTTATTCAAGTTAGAAAAGATGATGGTATCAGTTGTCCATAAAGACCTTAGAATACAAAGTGGATAAGCTCAGGTACAAGAGGGTTGGAGGTCATGCAGCCAAGGATCAGAATCAAATCCGAGGGCTTATTAATTTCTATTCCCCTGAAAAGGAGGGCTTTGTAGAGGGAGCTGGGGCTTATTTGAGAGGGACTAAATAGAGGATTTACAGTACTCAAAAAAAACAACCAGGAAACTAAAATAAATGACTAACAGAGACTCTTTCCATGCACAATAATTTATTGATGATATTTTGCCTCACCCCTTCCAGGGGTTACCTCTTTAGAAATTAACATTAACTCTTGAAGCTCGCTAAAAACGGAACATTTTTGTTCTTCACCCACCTTCAGAAGATGTGGCAATGTTAATTTGTCCCCTTCAGAAAAGAAGTTTTACAGCACTACTCAACTTCATTAGGAAAACTGTTTCAGCATCCCAATATTGATGACGTAACTTTCCCCTTTTTCCTTCTAAAATTCTTTCTTGGTATTTTCACCTTCCAGAAGTTGACATTTCGAATAACAATCCCCTTCATCCACAATGGAAGGGGTGGCGAATGGTACCACGAAAAAGGTGGGTCTCGGAAAATTTTGGCTGGTTCTCGAAATCTCGGAAGCATTTTTTATAAGTCTCGAAGTCGTGTTTTTGCATGGTTTGTTTTTACTTTTTTTGATTCTCAAAACTTTTTACCAAAGAGTCTCGGGCTTGGATTTCAAACTAGGATCTCGTCGTCTCGGCGAGTCTCGGATTTTACCATTCGCCACCCCTAATGTACCTTTGACCTCATGATTGACTCCCTCTGAAATCTAACAGGGGGGACCCCTCAAGAAAAATCTCCTCTGTAGGCGATGTGTCAGAATGTGGATGTAAAATAGGAAGGCATAGTTTCAAATTATCAAAATTCATAGTTGGCTCTGACGCTCAGGGGAATAGAACAAAAGAACTGAATTAGTCATGCCTAAATCTCAACTTTTATTGCCCTTGGCCTACTGAATAGACACTTGCAAGGTTTTTTTACAAGTTTTAATTACGGCCAGTTAGCGAATATACAATGACAATGATTGAAAGAGCGCCTTTAAATTAGGAAACTTACCAAGTTTAAAGGTGATAAGCTTACTTTATTTTACAAACGGTAATTGTATGGTGGGGGACACGAACTTGCCCCCCACCATACAAACGCCTGTAAATTTCGCCGACTTTGGGGAACTATATCTGTGTTAGTTTTCAACAAATCATGTTCAAACTTGGCATCTTTACTAATTTTGAGGCGTACTTTAAAGCCGTGTAGACGGATTTTCGATAACTAGTACCAGTCAAAAGTTAAAAAACCGAGAAAGGGTCTATTCGAAGGATGGTCTGACTATTCGGTTCATTAAATCCAAGCTTATACCTACAGCCGCGGCTACACCAGATTCAGCGATCAAATTGTGTCCACACGCGTGACCCACTTCTGGTAAAGCGTCATATTCACAAATCAAACCAACTGTAAGGCCTCCATCTTCACCAGTTTCAGCACGAAAAGCGGTATCCAAAGTGTAGTGAGGCGTCACATCAAAACCTCGTGCTGCTAAATACTCTGTTAGCTGATCATGAGCGTATTTTTCCTGAAAGTTCAGCTCGGGTTTCTCCCAAATTCTCTTACTAAGCCCATACAATTCATCAGAATAGGAATCGATGGCTTCCTTTGCTTTTTGCTTCAGGATTTCCTCCATAGATGTTCTTTTCCCTGGCCTGCTTGTGTCAGCGGATGGTCGCAGAAAGTAGGAAAGATTGGTATTCCTGTGGTAACCGAAAATGATTTTCGTTGGCTTCCTGTTTTCGTGTATTCACCACCATAATGCACCTTGTTTGCCCCCCAAAATTTAGCATAACCACTGTCTTCTCTTGGGACGACTGTATTACCCAGGAGAAATTGGAAACAATGGTTATCCGAAATTTGGGGGTGGTGGGGGGGGGGGGGTAGACAATGTGCATTATGGTCTGTGTAAAAATGGTGAATTTAGTCATATTCCATTTGTGATTGAGCGTTTTCACCCACGTGGCCAGCATATATGCAAAGTTATCGGAACAAATGAAAGTATTTACATAAGAAAAAGGTTCATCTCCCACAGGATTGTCTTGGAACACTAACATGGCCACCATTTCATTGTTTTGGAACACCAATATGGCCGCTGTGACGTCATGTGAAAACTCTCTATCGCTGGAAATTTTTTCCCAACAGCGCGCGCTCTCATTGGTTACTTCGAGGTCACATGACATCCAACAATGAAACTGTTTCCCGCCAAAATCTCTGAGCGAGCAAAATCTATAGCTACGTGCAAACGGACCCAACATTCACGGGCTAAAAGTTTGACCTATTTCAAACTTTGCCCGACAACTCACAAAACCACGCAACAACATGGCGAGAGAGTGTGGAAACGGACTCAGCATGTAACATCCAACAATATTGCGTCCATTTGCACGGGAGTAACAGTGCACTGTTACACGCAAATGTTGACCAACGACTGCCGTTACAGCGAGGTTTAATGAATTTCCAGCTTCAAAATTTCCAGCTATAGAACAAATCACCTAAAGACTGGTCCCTCGGGAAACAGTCAATTTTGTTTCCCTCGACTCCGCCATTTAGATTCCCTGGAAACAAAATTATCTGTTTCTCTCGGGACCAGTCATTAAGTGTTTATTGTCGTCTTTAATTTTGCTATTGATTTTACTGATTTATTCGTCTTCTGGAATCAGTAACAGGCTAAAAGGTTTTGACCTGAGTTGTTCGTACTCTAACTGATTTCCAGTCACCTCAAGGGACAAAGCATATGAATGATTGGCAGTATTTCTCGCTAGGAGACTAAGAACAAAATGAATTTTCCCCAAAAGTAAATCTTGAGGTTTCCTTGTGCCTTCACGTTTAATTATTAAATTGAAAATGAAGGAAATGGGTGGATTGGTGTCGAATCTATTTTGTTTGGATAAAAAAATTGACATTTCTGAAAGAGGATAAACATACCCAACTTTCTACGTTTGGAATGAATGTACACGAATCACGGCTAAAATAATTAAAGTTTTAAATAATTCAAGATAAAATTTGGGCATTTGAAATGATGTTTTCCCTCACGATTTTTGCATTGAACGGTCGTTCCAAGCGTGAATTGTTAGAAATATTTAATATGAATTAGAAAAATGCCATCGCTCGATTTCTTTTTTTTAAACCGCCCACCAAGTGCTCAATAATTTACGATTTTTAGCAAAATGGTCACGTGATATAACACGCGACTTACAAACACAATATTTATACTTTAAAATGATAAAGACGATGAGTTCTTTATATGTGCCAAATTTTGATTCACTCCTATCATCTATGCCCACGTTACAGCCAACAATTCATTTCCCACAGGTAAACCCCTTAGTCCTAGGCCTTAACTACCTGAGAGGGGAAAAAGGGAACACTGAGGAACAGGGGCAGAGAGGGACAGTAGACAGGGGAACAGGAGGAACAAGAACAAGGGAACGGGGGGAACAGGTGGAACAGGAGAAAAAGTGGAACAAGGGGAACAGAGGAACACGGGGAACAGGGAAAACAAGGGTAAAGGGCAATAGGGGCAACAGGGTAACAAAGGCAACAGGGCAACAAGGGGAACAGAGGAAAAAGGGTAATAAGGGAACACGGTTAAAAGGGGAATAGGAGGAACAGTCGAACAAGGGGAACAGAAGAACCAGGGGAACAAGGGGATCAAATGGAACAGGGGAACAGGAGGAACAGTGGAAGGAACAAGAAGAAGGTTTGAGGGTGCGTAAAGGTGTATAGGCAACAGGGTACTGTTCTACGGTCCCATTTGTTAAGTACATTAGAGGCCCTTAATTTGCTACCAGCCGTTCACGAAGTACCAAACCACCATGGTGGACTGGGACTGGGACAAGACAAACAAAGAGCAGTGCTTGACCGCTGCAATAATACGTTGCGGGCACAGTAGTTTGTGGTGACACTTTCATGAACGACAGTCTCGCTTTTCGCCAGGAAACATCGGCAGCCACAAAAGAGAGAAAGAGAGTGTCAACCACTGCAAAAACGTTTCCATCATTATATCATCATTACGTACTAGGTCACTATTATTGTTATTAGGTCATCATTATTATCAGTATCATGTTAAACGCACTTTTCGGAAATTTATTAAGAGTTAGTGACAAATAAGTTTTGATACCCGAGCATTTAAACGATCGAACTTATAGAAAAGTAAGGTTTCAATGTTGTGGCTTTGAAGTGAAGAGAAGTTCCTCTCCAGCGTAAAGGGTAGAGGTCTCCTGGTGTCGAGATTTTGTTTTACGCTAAAAGGTTTGCTTTTCATTATTTTATAATCATCTTAAACCCTGTTTACATGGAGTGGGGGACCCCGGTTTAGTGGAGTAGGTTTCTTTGTTTTGTGTCCCCGAGAGCGTGAAAACAAAAGAAACCAACCCCACTAGACCGGGGTCCCCCACTCCATGTAAACAGGGTCTTAGTTGACTTAAAGCATGTTCCAGATTGTTCTCAAGTTGGAATAATGATGAACTCTGAAAACGCGAACTCTATTTTCTGTGACGTTTACGCCGCTGTCGTTGTTACTCCCTTATATCCCCGAGAGACTTACCTTGCGAATACTACTTGTGTTGTTGTAGTTTTTTTTTTGTCATCCCGTCTTTTGTTTATTATAAGTATCCCAATCAAGATTTCACTCGACAGAATCTTTGTAATCGCAGCGCCACATTTCTTCGTGCCAAACAGCAGACCTGCAGAAAGAATAATCAACAGTCAACGGGCCACCAATGGGATTTTAGATTAGCTATCTCGCGCGACATTTAAAAACATGTGACCTTTCTCGCACTTCTCAGTTCCGAACAGAGCAAAACAGTTTTTAGATTGTCTCTTATTCCAAAATCTTTCAAATTTGTTCCTTTTTACGTAAGAATATAATGTGGGAACCCTTCAAAGCACGGCGTACAAGACGGAAGAATGGAAGAATTGAGGACTGAAAAAGTCTAACTAAAGAAAAAGGTGAGAGAAACTTCCGACGTTATCGGAGTTTTAATACAACAGAAACCGCTCGTTTCAATGCGAACTCAAGCAGTGGAACTGCACCGCAACAATATTTCGACATTTTCGATCAGTTCAAGCCAGATAGTTTACGGATGAACGAGAAAAACATTTGAGGGCGGAATATTCCTCGCCCTTTATAAAACCAAGTACGTGAAACTATTTACACCTCGACTGAACCAACTTGTATCGAAAGACCTTGTATCGAAACGACTGGTAACCGTGACTACATTCCATTCACGAAAACAATTTGCATGATTGTTTGTTTGGATAAACCAAGTAGAGACAGGGCTTATCTATTACGAATGATTTGCAAGACGGTTGTTGTTATTGTTCATTTTGGTGTTGTGTATTGTTGTTTTATTTTACATGAACAAAGCACGGCTGAAGATAAATGTGCAACTCTTGAACAGAGAAACTAATTGAAAGAACTGTGCACTCTTCAGTGAGTCACAGATATCGTAAGATTAATTCTTCTACTTGTGTTTCATCAGGGAATATATAACTTTCTTTATTTCCACCAGTTTCACGAAAGGGCTAGAATTTACAATTTTACAGTACTGTCAGAAAATCTTGTAATATTTTGTAAGTAACATAACTGCAGTGCCTAAATTTGTACTTGCAATTTGTTCCGGTGTCCAAGTGAAACACATTCACTTCACAAGCGTGTTAGTTATCAATCAGCCTTGCTGGGAAACCACTCTACCTGCAGATATAACGTAAAGCACAAAATAATGAAGGCCGGAATGAAGGGTCATGGTATTTTATCATTTTACCCTCTGTACACTTCCTTGATCTTCTTACAACTACCCGGTGTAACTGCGAGGCAATAACTTTGCGGTCAAACAAAAATCTATCCTAAAGGTTATTTTTGAGAGATTTGTAGTGATGAAGTCGTTTGCACTTCATTGCGATAGAGCGGTTTTCGTATGACCTTGAAAAATGGTTTCAGTAAGTGTTCGTTATTTGTTTTATCAGCCAATGGATGAAAAGATCAAAACATGGCCTCTTCGTTTTCCCGCCAAAGAAAACCCTAATATGGAGTAGGCATTGTTCGATTGGCC
>NC_133202.1:29458997-29506497 GCF_958299795.1 Porites lutea
AACAAACAAACAAACACAGATTTAGCAAATGCAAGGCAACTCCCTCAGAACATTGGTTACTGTGAGGTAACATATACAATGTACTGGTGAGTAAGGTCCATTTCAAACAATGAACTTCAAATGTATTGTAATTATTGTAATTTATTTACCCACAGAGCACTTAGGAATTCTTAAGAACTTGTTGAAACATGTCCGTGCATTCCATATTGAATATTGGAATTTGGAGGTGTTGGAAGGGGAAAACTGGAGTACCAGGAGAAAATAATCTCTCACAGCAAGGCAGACAACCAACAACAAATTCAACCCACATGGCGCTGATGCCAGGATTCGAAACCAGGCCACATTGGTGGGAGGCGAGTGCTCTCACCACTGCACAACCCTTGCTCCCAAAAATGTGCCAAATCTATTTGCAAATGAGTGAGAACAACAAATTTTGTTCATAGACATGTTTGTGAAGTTCAAAGTTTGAATTGGCCCTACAGCTCTTTATTAGTTTTGTTTAAAAAATATAATTACTTTGTGTTCAGCAAGAGCAGAACAGTGCACAATGCTTACCAGTAGCTGTTGCTGCAGCTTCAAAACAACTTGTCACCTTTTGCCGTAACAAGTCAAGCTCCTCGACAGTTGGAGCTCTAATGTAATACTTTAGCTGGGTGCGGTCAGGAATGATGTTAGGCTTCACACCTCCCTCAGTGATGATACCATGAACTCGCCATGTGGGCTTCATCTGTTGTCGTAACACGCTTATACTATTATAAGCCATAACTGCTGCATCCAGTGCATTGACTCCTTCCCACGGGAATGCTGCAGCATGAGAGGCATGACCTTTGTAGGTGACTGTGACTTTATCTCGAGCTAAGATGGTTGGTTTCAGCATATCCACTGGGCTAGGATGGACCATCATACAAAAGTCAACACCTTTAAAGCAGCCATTATTAATCATCAAAATCTTGCCTCCTCCACCTTCTTCAGCTGGAGTTCCAAAAACTACTATTTTCAACTTACGCTTCTGGTTGACGGCCTCCAAAGCAATCTTGAGACCTTCACAGAAAAACACAGACAACATTATACATGTACATGTACTGCCTTTCAAAGCAATTTGCAGTTAAATTTTGTTAAATTTTCTAAAGTACTGTCATCTTCCTTTTTTGTAACATACAAATTTTCCATGTTGTTTTTGTTCCTTAGTTGTTTTATCCAAATTATCCCTAATCATTTTTCTTTCTCTTGCAAAGTGCAATGTACATGTTGCCCCATCATTGGCTATTTCTCTGATTTAGAAAGGACTACAGTTTCAAGGCCTTCCCTTTTGAAGTTGAATGGACCCAATATGCAAAAATGGCTGCTGAATTAATATTCTTTTGTTTAAATCAAAATAAGCCTGACTAGCTTTGCTTGAGATAAGGTATTATTATATAAACACCAATGAAATACCAGGTGAGCTTTCGCAAGAAAACTTGATATCTTCACATGTGAAAATAACATGTTATCTTCACATGTGAAAATATCACCATTGCTATGGCTTCATAATAAATCACGCCTTTCACACCAAAAAACTATTAAAGTGAAATGGTTTGGTAGTTCATTGGTGTTTATATAATAAATAGAACATTACGTGGCCGCTTGGAGATACGAAATTTCTCTTCTCGTGTTGAAAAAATATTTCACTCGTTCACTGCGCTCACTCATGAAATATTTTTCAACACTCGAAGAGAAATTTCGTATCTCCACGTGGCCATGTAATATCCTCTATTTCTTTTGAATTTTGTACCTAAGAACCAGGCTAGTAGGGCTGATTTGAATGTGAACAAAAGAATATGAAACTGCTGTGACCATTTCTGCATTAATTGGGTCTTAAGCTTGAAATTAATTTTGCTACTTATCAAATATGCCAAACGACCAAACCACATATTTGCCACATATGACTTTATGAATCTGGAAAACATTGAATTTTAATGTTGTATATTTTCTCATCCTTTAAGCTTTCTTGGGTGAAAGTTTTTGACTTTGTCATTAGGTAGCAAACTTACACCATAGAATGGGGGTAGCAAATACCAGACGTAACTAATCAATGATGAATGACATCAATGAGTAATCGATAACGATCATCAGGTAATCAACTGATTATTCAATGACTATTCGCTACAATCAATGGGTAATCAATGACTGATCAATGGGCAAAAATTTTGAGGCCTATTGATTACTCATCGATTAGTCATTGATTTACTCACCTCATACAATTTGTAGCAATTTTTTTTTCCTAACTTATAGCCAAATAGGAATTGAACATGCATGTAGAAAACCAATGTATATAGGCCATGACAAAAAGAGAAAGAGAATGGCAAATGAAATTTATTTATTGGACAGTAACTGAAATATCAAAAACGAAAGGTTCAGAAGGTCGAGTTATGTCTTACTCTCTTGGCTATTAGAGTCTGTGTCTTTGGTGAGAAAGGCAGCCACCACAGAATGCCTACCAGGTAAAAGATCATGAACAAAAAAAGCTTGTACAGTGACATTTATGTCAAAGAAGTCTTCATTTCTTTATTTTCGATTTGGTTTGGTTTGCGTACCCTGAGATTATATCAATAATTAATCAATGACTAATCAATGACTGAAAATTTTGTGGCCTATCAATTATTCATTGATTACTCATTGAATATCGGATATAATCAATGACTAATAAGTAATCAACTGATTACCGATTGATTACTTATTGATTTCATTGATGTCATTAATGTCATCGATTAGTTACGTCTGGCAAACATAAACTTGTGCTGCGCCTTTTGTATGTTTGTGATCCGTTGTAAGACCTTTTGAGTTGTTATGTTAACCGAGTACATGAAGTCGCCCATTGTATGCTTAATATGGGCTTGGGCTACCTGTGGTGTAAACTGACAGTACAGAGTACCACATATTCGCGTGTTGGTGTCAACTAAACTCTATAATATCTACCTAAAGCAGCAGCTACACCAGATTCAGCGATCAAATTGTGTCCACACGCGTGACCCACTTCTGGTAAAGCGTCATATTCACAAATCAAACCAACTGTAAGGCCTCCATCTTCACCAGTTTCAGCACGAAAAGCGGTATCCAAAGTGTAATGAGGCGTCACATCAAAACCTCGTGCTGCTAAATACTCTGTTAACTGATCGTGAGCGTATATCTCATTAAAGCCAAGCTCTGGATTTTGCCATATACATCGGTTAAGATCAAACAACTCTGAAGAATACGTGTCTATCGCCTCTTTTGCTTTCTTCTTCAATACTTCCGCGACACTTGCCGCCATTTTTGGTCGGAAGCAAAGATAATTAACGTTACATGAAGTATCCTTTGTTGGTTCGGATTCGAACTGTACGACCGCGGGCGCAGCATTCCACCATGTGGCGGTTTCTTCAAATAAAACGCCTACAGAAACCGAAACGACAGGGATGAGATGAAATATGATCGAAATGTAGGTATGTTGATTAGTTGTCCAAACGTAAAAGGGATGTTCATGTAAGGGAATCGGCACAACTGATATTTTTAATGATTCTGTCCAGAAGATGCCAAATCCGACTAACTCCACATGAGGCACGATTTACGGACAGGTTTTCAGCGTAAGCTTTCGTGTAAGCCGCTTACAGGGCTTACAACCGAGCGGGGAACTGGGAACTAACTGCACAGTGCGAGAAATCGTTGAAACGCTAAAGTGAAAGTTATTTCATAGTCGTTTGGATATCATTAGGGAACTTAAGAACCACGACGAAGTTCACGACGACGACGTCTGTTGACCGGGAAAGGACTGGAACGAGAACGTCAGTTTCGGGGGGAAAAAGGAAACTTAAGATTCAGTCGATCGGTAGGTCGACGACGACGACACTGAATGTAAACAAACAAGTAGAAGTAGTAGAACTGTGATGTACGTTCGCGACAAAGTTTTTTCGCAGAGGCGTCTTTTAAAACGATGCAATATCTTATTTTATAAGCCGTACGTCTACTTTCATTGACGATGAAGAATTTTTAGGAATGTCTGACCTTTTCGAGTGGAAAAATCTCTGCTTCCCGTACGAAGATTATTCAACTTTCAACCTGAATGAGATGACCGAGTGCGAGTGTCTGTCAGAGGTTAGTTTTGGAAAAAGAGACATTCCGATGCGATAGCTGTTTTCCGAATAAAGTTCATTTCCTCTATATTAAAGATATATGATTTGCCTTTCCTAAATACGTACAACTAAGTTTATCACTTACGAGTTCGCTCGCTCGGCCTCCACAGCTCAGTGTTGTCTTCGAAGTAAACACAATTCATTAGTCGAATTTTCAATCAACATCGCTTCTAAGGAGAAAAAAGAAAGGATACCTAGATTTACGAAGATAAAAAATACAAAGCCCTTGAAAAATCGCTTAAAACAAGGAGTTATACCTGCCAAAGCTTGTGGATTGCAGGACGACGTGACTCTACTGTGTTTGGCGTCGTCGACGACACCACGACGACGAAATTTGCTAAACGCGCTTGCGCAGTGCACGGTATCTCACTTCCGGTCGTCGTCGACAGAGTCGTCGTCGTGGTTCTTAAGTTCCCTATTTTTTCAATACCAAGGGCCATATTGGAATAAAGCAGTTTTAAAACATAGAAGCACCCTGCATAAAAGAGATAAGATTACAAACTAACGGTGAATTTGGAGAACTGCAGTCGTTATTCGCATGTTCACAAGTCAAATTCACATCAGCACTGCATGATCTTTGTCATGGTTAGTCTTTTAATTTCAGCTTGCTTTTGGACCTTTAGCTAGTAAGCTTATATTTTGTAAAATTTATGGCCTTTTGACAGCAGGGCTAAAACATTTTCGTGACTGCTGTTGAAGGTGTATCACGCTGTTGGAGGTGTATCACGGATTCCAGTTGTCAGTTGTTTGCACTTTGTTAACTCCTTGATTGTCTTTTCCTCCTATTAGAATATTATTTTGGGTCCCAAGACAGAAACACTCACTTTTAGAATTCCCAAGATAGATTAAAGAGCAATTATGTTCTAAGACATTTTTCTTGGTTCATCCTCAGACGAGTGTGAAAGCCTGTATTAAATGTTTTCCTTTGCTTTGTCCATATTATTTTTGTTGGGTGCATTGTTTTGATTTGTCGGGTTTTTTTGGTTTCAAGCTTTAAACATGTTACTTCTCAGGCTCACGGGTTTTCACTCTGAGATAACCTGGCCTTACACTCATGCGACAATGTAGTTGAAGCCTTAAGGTAATAGTTAATGTGCACAAGCTACAACATTATTTTCATTATTTTACTTCAATATTACAACTGAAGACAATAATAATTCTTTAATTATTGTAATACCGTATAATGTAACTGTTTTATTTATCCATTTGATGCAATGTCAAACAATGCATACATGTTATAGTCTAAAATATCAAAACTAGAAAAAGAAAACCTATAAGGTGTTCTCAGATTCATGTGTAATTATACCAATATTATAAGCTGTTTGGTTTATTGTTTATTTGATTTGCATTCTACCCCACACCAATTAACACAATGCTGCAAAATTTGTCTTATGGCATTTCTTGATTAATTATACTTAAAGGGTGTTTCATTGTTCCAATAAGCTTACATTGAATGATACAGGGACTGTTTTGACTTCTTTGACATAATTTGAGGCAGAACTCCTCTCCAACCCTTACTCATGCAACTTCGATTTCAAATCTTGGCTGTCTGTATCTTACCCAACTAATAATATTATTGTGGGTCACTACAACTATACTTGAGTAATACACAGCACTTTTTCTAGCAAAGATTACACAGAGAAACAATTAAGTTTACTCATACTCAAACATGCATTTTAGTATGCAAGCGAAAACTACTTCAAAGAAACAATATCCAGCAACCATATTCTCATTGACTTTGAGTGTTCACTGGGACAGGAGGGAATGGCTGCAAGCAGGGAATTGAAAGTCTCTTGCATGTCCTATTATTTTTGTTTATTTCCCTAATGATGTCATCTCAGGCCATATATATGTGCACACGCAGCTGTTCATTGTACAGATTATTTTCTGTATAGTGTGTTCTCCTAGATATTATCTAGAATCTCCTAAAATTATATATTGTACAGAAAACATAGCCATTCTTCCTAGAAGTCCTAGAAAGATGATGTCCAAAATTTGACATGACTTCTTTACCACTGACTGAAAACACCAAAAAGTAACAGCCCTTTATTCAAGGTTAGAGACTTGTCATTATAAAGAGGGGGAGGGCCAGTTAATAACTTTCATGCAGGGAAATTGGGGCATGAATTCGATTCATGCTAGCATACCAGAATGGATTTTTTTAGGGGGGAAGCAGAAATGTGTTTTTCAAAGGGCAGGTTAGGATTTGAACATAGCCTACTTCCATAGTACCAGTTCTCTCCCACTGCCCCCCCCCCCCCCCCCCCGTCCAATATCCCCCTCAGCCTAACATTTCCACACTATAGTGCCCAAATCCTGTTCATTAAGGGCCCAAGTGGCAACTAGAATTCTTCACCACATCTTTTAACATGCCAATCATAACTAAGACATCTTCGAATTTCTTTTGAAAAATTGTTTATAACTACATCACGTGTTTTGCCACGCCCCTGTTTTATCAAGAAATCATTTGATTCGAAATCCCCACTAGATAGAGAGCCAACCGTTTTCTTGTCTTTAGCCATCTTGAATGCGGTGTCAAATAATTTATACCTAGAGAAAGTCACCTACACCTTTCAGAAAGCGAAGTTAAATGGGTTGAAAAAAAAAATCGCGATGACGTTTCACTGCCGTTGTCGTCGTGCTTCCGTAAACTCCCTTTCTCGGTTTTGTCACCATCTTTATTATCTTGATTCACTCGTAGGTTTATCAAACCTGTCCGCGGTCAGGGGGTTACTGTTTAATGCAAGTTTGACTGCATATATTCGTTTGAATCACAACCGAAACTTCCCAAATCACTACTCCATTTCCGGACAAAATTATCACAGCGGGAAGGATGTTAGACTATCAGTTGTCCCTTAGTTTCCTCAGGGATAGTACGCGAGCGCACGTGAAACTCACCACCAGATGATACGTGGAGAGTAGAGAGAATACGGTGACAACTTCGGCAGCGTTCTATTGATCGTATTCTGGAATAAGGAAACGCAAAGGATTAAGTGTTAAAAATATCTTGCACCGTGATTTTTGGACTACTTGGAATATTTTTTGTTTTACTCACTTTTTATAAGATAAATTAGATAAATCGTTCATGAAGTAAAAATTTGTAAAACTGAAATACAGTATAAAACTATACGCTGTGTCTACATGTCCAGCAGCCGGGAAGGGTCTTAAAGAAACAAAATGCCCAACAGTCCAAAATGTTTCAAGAATTTCTGCACAATCCCTTTTTCTGATCCTCTGAAAGTATTATATCATCATTTAGAATTACCAAGCGGTCAGCAAAACAAGAATCGCTTCGCAGCTGAGTAGTTGTGGTTTCTTGGGAATAGAGTATAGTCAGGAGCATAATCAGCAGGAGTCCTCGTTAAACGGGTCAGCATTTCTTTTTACTTGATGAATTCATTTGATAAAGATTTTGCCGGGACTAAATGCTGATGTGGTTGATAGCTTGTTGAATATCACTGTGACTGTATGGTGGAATCAGCTCAAATGGCGTTGTCCTCACCAAATTTCCCCGTAAGTGTCTTATATCCTGGACCTTAAGATGATTCATCATGGCGAGAAATAGCTGAGAAATAGCCATGGCCCGGGCCAAGTTCCCCAAGGGGACCGCCGCAAAAACACTCATCCGGTCTGAGTGACAGTCCCCACCAAGCCTAACCCTTTGTTGCTGTCTTTTAAAAGTCTGTAATCCGATTCATGGTGGTAGCTTTAGGCATTGCACCCAAGCTATGGAGTTTGGCCACTAGCGTCTAGCTAGCAGTAAGTGCTAAGGTCGTGGGTGATCCAGGCTCCACGGATTAAATTATACTGTTTAGGATCTGTAGATGATAGAACTGTAGGCTTCAAGGATTTGTTGATGACAACGGCTTCAACGGTATTGGATAATGTGGATGTTACCGTGATTGGTCTCAAATCCTTGTCAAACACAGTCACCGAAATGTCAGGAATGACACCAGGCTTCCAAGCACGAAGACATCTGCATTCTGAGAAGGAAAAGTTCAAGATATAGCGATTGGTGCTGCCAGTGTAACAGCAAACATTTTAAGCATTACCTAGAAGTCCATATAATGTTCTCACAGGTAGAACTTTCCTCGCAACCGATAAATATGTGACAGGAATTGAATAGTCACCATCGGGTACACGAGCACAGTTCGCTAGGGGCATGTTGTCCTTCCTAACAATTAGAAATGTCTCACTTATCTTTCCCTCTTAAAACAGCCTCTTTACAGACATAGTCAGCACGGATACCCCACACTAGGTCACGCCTGTTGTTTGTTCATCATCGTAAACGATGACTACGGACATCACGAGGTGTGGCATTTACTGCGAAATAATACTGTAAATTTCTTCACTACAACTTTCTTGCCTCAATTGTTTCACTGCCTCTCCTTTTCTAATTACTTTCACGAAGTTGTGGTAGATGTTCGCAGATCTGGAAAGATTGCTGCAGATATACGTGAACTTGTCAACGGACTTGAGTGTCTCCTTTTTGACAGTGATAGCTGGTACCACTTACCCCTTCTAAGGGGTAGGCTGGTGAAGAACTTGAGTATTTTTGGTACTAACTGTTAGACCAAAGTTGTGGGAAGCATTAGGAAAGCAGTCGACAGTCGATACTCTTTTCAACGGGGACTCGGTGACAGCGTTGAGCATCCAGTCATCTGCGAAAAAGACATCACACACTATAGCCTCTTTGAGCTTGGTCATTGCCTGTAGCCTACCCAAGTAAATAGTCTTTCATCGGTCCTGTACCTAGTAATCAGGATACCACCATCACTTTCTTCGACGTTGCAGAAGAAGTCCGCCAACAAATTGACTGTTAGCATCCTGCTTAACAGTGTGGAGGTAGCGAGACAGACTTGCTTGAGTCCGTTAGTGACTGGAAATGCTTCAGAGGAGTTTCCATTGTCCAGTACTCGAGCAAGCATGTCATCGTGGAAATGACGCACCATACTGTTGAACTGATCTGGACAGCCAAAGTTGCCACGATTTTCCACACTCCCTAGCAGTTGACAGTGTCAAAGGCCTTTGTCAGGTCTATAAACTTTATGTCGAAATTTCTATACTGTTCTTGACACTTTTCCTGAAGTTGCCGTGCAGCAAACGGCACCATGTTGGCAGTTTCACAGCCCTTCCAGAAGCCATACGCACTCTCTGGGAAGTGGCCATTGGTTGAAGAGGATTCTTGCAAGGATCTCGCCAGCGATGACTATCAGAGGAATCCCTCCGTGATTGCCGCGCGATTGCCTGTTTCACTTTCACTTATATAGGTGGGCAATGACTTCAACGTTGATGGACTAGGGCGTATTTAGGACGCTGATGAAATATTCCACCCAACTCTCCAGGATGGCGTTCTTCTCACTATGTAGCGTTGTTCCCTCTAGTGGTGATGTTCCAGAGGACTGAGGCCCATAAATGTTCCTCACGGCATTATAGAAACGTTTAGTTTTGTTATTGTCAGCATCTGCCTTTTTATTGAAACAGGAGTCACAGCGCCTTGAGGTTAGTTGTACATGTTGAGTTTTCAGGTAATTCCCGGCAGTCTGCTCTGCACAACGCCCTTGTCACTCTAACGTCCTGCCTGTCTCTTCTCCAGACGAGAACATAATCGATCAGATGCCAGTGCTTGCCGCGTGGGTGCATCCACTACGTCTGTGTGCAGGTGGGTAAACGATAAACTGCATGTGAGATGCACAGGCATCCAAAAGTAACAGTCCATTACTGTTACATGTCCTAACCCCATTTCTCCCTATGACTCCCTCCATTGCCCACTCTAGCATGAGAGGCGTAGACAATAATGCGTTTGTCCTACTTTGGCATGCCTTCGATGATGTCTTTTAAGTCCTTGCAGAATTTATATTTCATCTCCTCAAGATTCGTCATTGTTGGAGCATATTTACTGATAACAGGGGCGTAACGGTTTCCTCGGCGAGAGAGCCGAAAAGCCATGAGGCGATCGTTGATTCCTAGCTTAGGGAATTTTGTTAAATGTACTGATCAGATATGTTTTGACGGCAGATCCCACTCCTGGTTGACGATGTTCTTCACTGTAGCGATCGATCGAGAAAAAGCCAGGCTTCGATCAGCTGACTTTTATTTGCTAACCTTGTCTCACTACGCTGGGATATGAATGTTGTATCTGCCCAATTCTCTTGCAACTAGAGCTGTCCGTCTCAGGTCTGTAAACTTTGGTGCTGTCCATGAGCGTATGCACATTCCATGTGCCGATCGATCGCGATGTGAGCTTTGTTTTCATCTTGATGTTTCGACCGCATAGATAGGATCCCCTCCTGCCGCGGTAAGCTAAGGCAGCCTTTGTTGGGAGCATCTTTTCTAGCCCCTTCCTCAGGTGATGGAGGAACACAGAAGAATTCCTAAAGGGGAATGCTCAGAAATTCAGGGGAGATGCCGAACTCCACCGCTCCTTCAGTCCAGTAGCGAACGAACCTAGTATGTTGTGACCACAGCTTCCAGCGGCAGTGAATCTGCACCTGCGGCCTCGTCACACGCCCTTTGCGACAGAGCTTTAAGGATGAGTGGGTATGATATCTCAGTCACTTGCACGTGAATTGGATTAAGGTGTGGAAGAGTTGCGCCGTGTCGTGAGCCTCACTCTCTCGCCCTGAAAGTTTAGGCCCTTGCGCGGGACATAGGCGAGGTGGCTGGAGATAAAGTAGGAAGCTTTACAGCACCAGCTGCATGCGAACCGTTGGCTCATAATAAGCTCATTCGTCCTTTGACAGGCCTCGTCCTGCTGGGTGACTCCACACCATTCTACAGTTTAGGGGCCGCAACCAAAATGGCTCAGTTCTAGCTCTTTGATAAGGCAGAGTAGTGAACGTGACCCTGATCTTATAGTTCGTGATGGATGATGGACTTTTATTAGAGACTTCAAGTAGTCTACCAACTGGCCATTTATGGTCTTGTAGTGAGGTTAAGGGGAGACTGTTGAATTCACTCCTTTTCTGAACTGGTAGCCAGGGCACGTTTTTTTGATAAAGGCGTGCAATGGTCGAAACGTCACTAGAACTCATCATATAACGCACTGCAGTATTCTGAATTTTTTGAAGTTTATCTTTTTGATATTAAGGTATGCCATATAAAACACTGTTGCAGTAATCTAATCGAGAAATAACAAGAGCATTAATTAACCAAGTAAACATCCTATTGATCTTATTGCTGGAGTAGCAATTTTACAAACTTCATTGATGTGAGCTCTAAACGACAAATTATTATTCATTATGAAACCTACGTTTCTAGCTTTCTTCTTAAAGTCAATTCCTGTGTGTGTAATGGTTGCTTCGTAAACCATGATGGGAAATGATTGCGTAGCTTAGGCCTGTGCCAATTGTGCTCGGCAACTTTTCAGCAACTTTTAGCGTTTGGAGCAACTAAGTCGAGCAAACGAGAGTAATTTTTGAGCAAAGTATAGGTTTAGAGCACATATCAAGCACGAAAAAGTCAACGATTTCATAGAAAACTTCAAGGATAGTCCTCTCTGCTAAATGTTTTAGCAACCTTAAAACACACAACCTCTCACTTGTCCACGTTTCGCAGGCCTGAAAAGGAAATTATTACCGTATGAACGATTAAATAATATCCTCAAATCTTCTCCCATATTAGCGAGCGATACTCTAAATCTGGCTTCAAGCAATTTTTCTTGACCGTAAGCCTCTAAGCCTGTAAGCCCTGTAAGCTTGTAAGCCCTACAAGCCTGAAAGCCCTGTAAGCCCGTACGCCCTGTAGGTCTGTAAGCCCTGTAAGCCCGTAAGCCCTGTAAGCCCTGTAAGCCCTGTTAGCCCTGTAAGCCCTGTTAGCCCTGTCAGCCTGTAAGCCCGTAAGCCCTGTATGCCCTGTAAGCCTGTAAGCCCTGTAAGCCCTGTTAGCCCTGTAAGCCTATAAGCCCTGTAAGCCCTGTAAGCCCGTAAGCCCGTAACCCCTGTAAGCCCTGTTAGCCCTGTTAGGCCTGTAAGCCCTGTAAGCCTGCAAGCCCTGTAAGCTCGTAAGCCCTGTTAGCCCTGTAAGCCCTGTAAGCCCGTAAGCCCTGTAAGCCCGTAACCCCTGTAAGCCCTGTTAGCCCTGTAAGCCCTGTAAGCCCTGTAAGCCCGTGAGCACTGTAAGCCTGTAAGCCCTTTTAGCCCGTAAGCCCTGTTAGCCGTGTTAGCCCTGTAAGCCCGTAAGCCCTGTAAGCCCTGTAAGCCCGTAAGCCCTGTAAGCCGTGTAAGCTATGTAAGCCCGTAAGCCCTGTTAGCCCTGTAAGCCCGTAAGCCCTGTAAGCCTGTAAGCCCTGTAAGCCCGTAAGCCCTGTAAGCCCCTAAGTGACGTTGCCATGGCAACCACTTTTAGATGAAGGAATCTAGCTAATTTTAAATAAGAGTAACCCTTATGTTAATTTCTAATCTGTAAGCCTTGTAAGCCCTGTAAGCGGCTTACACGAAAGCTTACGCTGAAAACCTGTCCGTAAATCGTGCCCGGTATAACTAACTCCCGCATGCATGCATCAGTGCAGACTCTATGACACTTCTTTACAACTTTAATATTGTTTATATTCAAAGCGGCTTTTACCTGAATCAGATTAACACAAGAACTTCTTCGAAAAAAATTGCGTTTTAAACAATGAGATTTTTATTATAAATCAGCATGTTTACTATAAAGATCTTAACTCCTGTGTCACTCCCGTTCCGCTGATCACGACATTGACAGGCTTTCGTGTGACGTCATAAGGCGAAAAAAATTTGGAACTGATAAGCGGGGTTTTATGCATGCTTATCCCTTTCTTAGGGTCACAAATGTTATTGCATCTAACTGTGTCACATCTTACGTGGCATTTTTTGCCTTTTAACTACAGTTTCAGTTCGTATAATGTAAGAAAAATTCTCCAACTCTGCACTTGTTTCAGTAGTTGTGTTGAAATTACCTCAAGAAAAATGCCAAAATGGCAGCAAATTTGAATGTTTCAAAAATCATTCTAAAACACCATATGTTCAAATTGCATTTCTTTTCGTAGAGGTTCTTGAGTAATGCACATGTGATGTGTAGTGTCTTTTATAGCCTCCTCATCCCCAGTCAAGGTGGACCCTCATCAAGTTCACTTTCTTCATTGCCACTTCCCAAATTAGGATGTACCAGTCAGTGGCAGATCCAGGGGAGGCCCCCCCTCCTCCCTCTTACTTTTAGACCAAACTGAGGCCCAAAGGGCCAAAAAAAATTTTTTTGAGACCAGGCCCCCCTTTATCTCAGGGTCTGGATGACTGCCCCCTGCTTACCTGAAGGTGTGGATCCACCACTGCCAGTAGACTGTACTCGACAGACTTGGATGGTATAGTGACAAGCATGCTTTTGATATCTTTTTAAAAAGCCAAAACAGCCTGGCCAGTGCATGTTTTTTTCCCAGTCTAGTAAATGCTAAACTACATATACATTGTACCATACATACAACAAATGAGAATTATTAAGAATCTTAATTTCAAATTCTCTGGAGTGATGGTTGCCTTACCATTACCTGATATGAACTATAAACCACCGTATAAATTATATAGTGTATAAACCATAAAGTGTTTAGATACTACTATAATCTATTTTCTCCTTGGCAACTCATTTTCAGTAGACTGTAATGCTGTTTTGCTTGAAATTGGCAAGTTCAGGGCGATTTCATATGCTCTCACAAAGTTTCTAGTGCACACTCAAATTAATTACATTGTACTACTGTACTATTTGCAAATTAAAAAATAGGATTTTGAAACTCAGATTTCCCTCCTATTATTTTAAGCCCCCAAATTTTCATTATTAATTTTTACCATAAACTGACTCATAGTGCTTAAAAAAATCTTGATTATCAAGTAATTAAGTATATAATGGTATCTGGATTTTCTAACTTGAAAGCAAAAAAAAGTGCTCATTGCTGAGGAATGATTTAAGCCATCTCGCCTAGTAAAGGTATTATTAAATCATTACTTTTTAGAAGTATGCTGCCCAGAATTTTATTTTTCTGACACCATTGATTTTTATTTAGTCCAAAATCTCACCTGTTAATGTGCTTTGTTAGCCTTTTAGGACGGTTTTTTCTTCAATGGATGGAATCTCAATGAATTCTGCACAGCCAAACAATTGATGATGATCTTAAGTCTTATACTCACTATGAAGTTTACAGATGCCACACACGATATTCTTTTTCAGGCAATGTCAAACCAAAAAAAGAGAAACTGAATTTGCAACTAGGTTCCTCTGCTGCTTTCGATCCATTTCTTTGTTGTCAGTGGAACTGTTTGCTTTCAAACTTGCTAGTGATGGTAGTCAACAAACTCAAGATTAGTTTCGTCTACGCCTCTAAGTTAGTTTTCTTAAAATTGTTTTTAGAATGAAGTCTGTTACTGTGTTTCTTATTATACCTATCTATAAACCTCTAGTGTGGTGCTCTAGCAGTGCCAAGTGGCCTCTGGCGTATTACTTTTGGTCTTGGCAACTATAGGAAATCTTATAGTTTTCCCATAAACATAACAGTGCTAGGCGCCCTGGATTTTACAGATTCACAACATCGAGCTTCCTTGAGTTTTTATTCTAGTACACTTTTGAACCTCACTAGGCCATAACACACTAGCTTAAAATGTATTTGTTTCTATTTTTAATATTTTTAGTTGCACTTTCTACCACTCATTTACGTATATTTCTCAGTTATGGATATTTTATTGTTACAAATTCTGGGCTTTCAAAATGCACCGATCCATTATCCTCCTTTATTGGCCTCCTTTTGTGCGCGTCTCATGCTTGCGGAAATAACTTGATGTACATAGTGAAGTGAAATGTCAACAGCCTTTGCTTAAACTTAGTTTTGTTGTCTTCACGTGCTTAAAGTAATCCGGAATAATCTTCTTCACATTTTCAACTGTCACCGTGCGCTCATGTTGCACGAAATAGAAGTTACATGTATAATAGAAGTACAAATTGTTTATGACGTCAGTGCCTGGTGTGTCTGTAGTCATTGACCTCTGAGAATACAGTTAGCAATTGTATACTTGATATTTAGTTGCCACTTGAGTCCTCCACGTGACACCGAAACTTAGTAATTCATGTTACTACAGGAAGCAAATCATTCAGTGTTTCTCGAATATAGTGGATACTGTGACATCATCAGTAACTCAGTTTTCTGGGGTAGAAGCATGTCTCCTTTGCTATGGCTGTTCATTTTTCTTTTTCTGATGAGCAAAATGGTAAGTGTCAAACAAGTTGGTTTCATTATTGCAATCATGTAATGTTTCCTGTTGCAAAGTCGTATTCGCTTTGTTACCCCATTTCCTTGGGAAAAAGTACGTAACGTTTTAAATGATGAAAATTAGTTTCCTGCCTGTAGAGAGTAAGTGAGGAAAAAAAGTCTAGATCGAAGTTATAATCTTTGCTTAATTGCGAAAGGCAAAAAGTACAGGAGTAAGCAGAGAATGTAACAGGAAACGATTTTTAGTGTACTTGGTGTAAACAAGGATTAACAGCAGGATCAGAAGATCAGGATCTCACACAGTGTACAGAGCCGCTTTTAAATGTTGTATAATGGAAGGTTTCGTCGGGGAAAAATCGATCCTGTATAAAATAGGAGTGCTTATTTCAGAAAATAGACGGGATTCTTTTAAAGTAACTAGCAAACATGGCTAGATCTGTTAAACGGCCTGGTTAACTTTTCAAGTGAGGTTAAACTGTCAATCTTAAGCCGGAAAGGAAAGTTATTTTTTCTGTACACTGGCTTAGGTTAGCATGAGTTGCCCATTCACTACTTTCGCACCTGAAACGCTTTCAGAATCCTTCAGCTACAGGTGCCGGTTTTGCATTGTGGTTGCCGCTTCTACTAAGGAAAGGGTCTGTTAGGGTGTTGCGAAATAATGGTTTTTAAAGAGGAGTACAAGGCCTCGAGAGGAGGCTTATTTCCGAAAATTGTGGCCGAATGAAGGGAATGAAATCCCCTGTTAATCTCAATGCCAGACCACACACTTCTTTTACTGACCTGTAGAATGCTAATTTAAGAAGCGTTCACAGGTATTTTTCCGCCTCTCAAGCCACCTGTTGATGCCTGCTTTGTTGTTTTGTAACAGTTTTCCTTTTTGCCATAATGTATAAATAAGCCTGACTTTTAGGATAAGCTGCTTATAGTGCTGGTTGTGTTTGCTTACGTGAGAAGAGTTTTTGGGTGCATTTCACACGAAAAGTCAAACATTCGCGAATTTAGTTTTCTATCGTCGCGATCCTCTCTTTTGTTGATGCTTGCTAAAGCGCCGCTCTGCTCATGATCGTAGTGATAAAACTTTCAGGAATAATAACGGGAGTGACTGTAGTTTGGAAAATTGTAGAAAGTGCTATTAAAACACATAGCTCTTTGCAATTAAAAAGCAATAATACGGCGATACCCACTTTGTGCTGTGCAGCTTAAACTAATAGAAGCGCCCCCCTGTTGGATTTTTTTTGCTGGTAAATGCCTTTTGTTTTCAGCTTTAAGTGCTAATATTAATTTAGTCTTAACCTAGTTCAGTGCGGACTCGCATCTTTTCCATTGATTATGATCAACATGGTATTATAATGCAACATTAGAAGTTTCTTCTTGCACGATTCAGTTTTTGTTTTTTGTTCACAAATTGCGACTGAATGAATTAATGCGAGGTATTATTGGTCAATATAATAAGAGCGGAATGGTAGGAATGCTATTGAACGTTATGCCCTGTCAGGTCCAAAAAGATTACAATCCCCCAAGAACAAAAATTCGAGAGAACTATGGGAGTGTATGAACGTATTTATCGTTTCAATTCCAAATGGGTAAGCAAGAAAGAGAAATATGCGAATTCGACATTAAGAATTTTTTTTTAATCGTAAATGATGACATAGATTTCTTAGGGGCCTGGTCTGAAAACTGGTGTGAAAAATCATGACATTTTTTGGTCTGAAATAGGTTTCAGGATTTAGAGAACCGGGTGGCATACCCCCACGAAATACCCCCACCCCCGACTGGAATCTGCTTGTTTTAATACCTGCTGCTATGTTTTTTCTACAGAGCTGGGTAGCCTGTGGTCAAGGTGGCCAAGTGTCTCTCCTGTTCCGTTCCTTTTCCAATCCAAGCAGCCGCACGATGAGTGGGAGCTGCTGTGATCCGGCGTGCGCTGACTGTAACTACTACTTTGTGTTTTGTATCCGCATTGATCTAACTTCCAGCAGCTGTCTTCTGTCAGGTCAAACCTCCACCTATCACAACTACAAGCATATAGTGTTCACCGGTGGGCATTCCCTCGGCAACGGCTGGAAAAACCCTTTGTCTAAAAGTTTCACTACTTGGAAGGTAAGTTATTTCGGCGTTTATGGCGTAAAATAAATGGAGCTTCAACGTAGCTTTAGTGGACGGCTGTAAATACGACACAAACCATTATTCTCAACTATCTTCATTGACTTCACGTAACGTGTGTTGCATATTACTTCCATTGTCACGAATTGACTTACTCACTTGAGACATAAACAAACCGCAAAATTCGCTCAAGAGATTTGAGTTCTTTTTGGCATATAAATGTCATTTTCTGCTTTTGATTTTCCCACTAATGAAATGAATGTCACAATATTATCACATGGTCTTTTGAGTTTTACACTCGACATCAAGGACTATGATTACTTCTCGGCGGCGGATGACGTGGATCGCTTCAACTTCAAAGAGGAGCAAATTGTACCGACTCCATGGATGGAATCAGTAAAGTGGAAAACGATTTCCCTGGGTGGGCCAGGCCATCCTTCCACTATGTCTTTGGCATATCACGTGCAGTGTAATGCAAATTATTACGGACCAAATTGTACAAAGTACTGCCTAGCGAAAGACACCGATATTGCAGGACACTATACTTGCGATAAAACGTCTGGTGAATGGGTTTGTCGAGCTGGATGGCATAGCGCCAGCTGTAAGGTGTACTGTGTCCCCCATGATGATGCCACACATGGGCACTACACATGCGAGTCTAGTACAGGAAGAAAGGTCTGTCTGCACGGCTGGTATGGCTCTAGTTGCAAAGTCCACTGTTTGCTTAGGAATGACTCTTTGGCAGGTTTCACTTGCAATTCACAAGGGCAGAAAATTTGTTTGCGGAATTGGTTCGGTAAAAATCAATGCAATGTCTATTGCAAGGCAACCAATGATTCAACTTCAGGTTACGCCTGTGATGCAGTTGGGAACAAGCTGTGCTTACAAGGCTGGTATGGTCCATCGTGTGATTGCAAACCAAGAAATGATTACTCTATGGGCTATACATGTAATACCACTACGGGAAAAAGAGAATGCCTGGTGAGATGGTTTGGAAGAGACTGCGGTGTTTTTTGTTTTCCAAGAAACGACTCCGGAGGTCATTATACCTGTGACAGTGTCACTGGAGCAAAGAAATGTCTACCAGAGTGGTTTGGTGAGAACTGCACCGTATTCTGCAAGGCCAGAAATGATTCGCTGGGCCAACACGAGTGCTCAGTAAATGGTAGCCGACTCTGCGCAAGGAACTGGTTTGGCCCGAGCTGCCGTGTTTTCTGTGCTGCTAGAAAAGACAACCTGGCTCACTTCACTTGCCATCCGAAGACGGGGCATAAAATTTGCGGGAAAGATTGGTACGGTGAGAATTGTAGCACAAATTGTGTTCCTCATGACAGCGATTGGTTTGGTCACTATAACTGCAGTAAGATCGACGGAAGTAAACAGTGTCATGACAACTGGTACGGTGAACGTTGTACTCGTTTCTGTGCTCCCCACGATGACCCCAGTGGGCATTACACCTGCAATGAAATAAATGGTAGTAAGGTTTGTTCGAAGAACTGGTTTGGAAGTGAATGCAAGAGGTACTGCAGAGCAATTAACGATTCTCAAGGACACTACTATTGCAGTGTTGAAGATGGGACCAAGATATGTCTGAAGAACTGGCATGGACCGAACTGTTCCGTGTACTGCACACCAAGAAATGACTCCATGGGACATTACCGGTGCGATTCTAATGACGGCAGTAAAATATGTCATCCGAACTTTTACGGCCGAAATTGCTCCGCACATTGCGTTTCAAAGCAAAGCGATTTGTATGGTTATTATGACTGCAAAGGAAAGGATGGTAGTAAGATCTGCTACCGTAACTGGTATGGAAGAAACTGTAGCGTGTATTGTGAAGGACGAAATGACTCCCAAGGTCATTACGAGTGTAATGCGGTAGATGGGAGTATCAGTTGTCACCAAGATTGGTACGGTCCTCTATGTATTGTGCACTGTCGTCCAAGGAACAATCACGGGGGGCATTACATCTGTGACTTCAGAACAGGGAGGAGAATATGTATTCCAGGATGGAATGGGGAGTTTTGTGACCAGGGTGAGCAAATGTGATGTAAGATTTAGCAGTGAGATGGGAACCAGGCTCTGAAGGGGTGGGGTTCTGATCACAACAATCCCGCATTTTGAACGTCTGTCATCTCTTCCGAATACCGCTTTCTTTCTTATAAATCATCCAGCGCCAAGACTTGGGCGAATTCCGCCTCTCGAGTAGCGGTCAAACCTCGTATCCCGTTCAAAAAATTTCGCGTTTTCCCGAATTCTGCAATATATTTCGGGTCAAATCCCGGATCCGAGAATACCCTTCCAGACCCTCAGAAACTTACAGAACTGTGCGAGTAATGTGTTTTCTATCAGACGGGGATTTAAAGTGTATTGTGCAGCATATTCTTGAGTGGCATGAAATCGGCTAAGAAGATGTGATGGCTTAAGATAGTTATTAAAATTTTGCTCCAGTAGCGTTCGGTTCAATTCGGTAAAAAATCCGTTGCTCAGCAAAGAGTGAGCTATTTTGTTTTTCAATAAGTTGCAACTTGTTGATTGAAATAGCTTAATCGACGTCGCAATTGAAATATTTCAACACTGAACAATGCATAATACTCTGTTCAACATTTTTAGAACGATAGCTCCAGCATTTGATCAACAATAGTTAAACCCATTTGTCACTGGCTTATTTTATAGTTACCTTATCATCCGGTGTTAGCATCTCCCTCTCTTTTTCCTACCTTTCCGGGTGACCCTTTCTCGATAGCAGGGCTACCCTCATAGCCCCCCCCCCCCCCCTCTCCTACATATTCTTCATTAATAAATGATAGACTGTATAAATCAATCACGACCGTAAAACTTCGTTTGGACTGATCTGGGATGGTTTATTTACCAAATGGAAGTTCGGATTTGATTTTGATCCTCGGCTGTATGACCTCCAACCTTCTTCCAACCTTCGTGTACTTGAGCTTTTCCACTTTGTATACTAGTTTTCTTAATTTCTATTTTTATTTTTTATAGGGAACTAAGCCCCCGTCTCAAAAATGCCCCCTGTCTCTATTAACCCCTCCCCCCCCCACCACCACCACCACCTCAAATGGGCTTGAAATAAATAAGCCCCCCGGGGGCTTAATAAAGGATTTACGGTAGGTTTGAATTCCAAAGATTTTCCACTTTATATTTTTCAAGGAAGGGATTGTCTTTACTGTGCTAACCCTTTTCCTCCGTTAACCCACTTGTTGCAGAGACCAGACCAACAACTACAAGAAACATCATTCCTACATCTGAAGAATCCTTATGGGTTGCTCCAACGTTTCCTCCGCAATATAACATAAGTGAGCAAGTTGTTGTTAAGCTCCGGCGTCACAGGAATGACAGCAAGGTAGGCGAAAATAGGAGAAAAGCGAACTTTGTAGGATTAC
Organism: Porites lutea; assembly: GCF_958299795.1. NCBI lineage: Eukaryota > Metazoa > Cnidaria > Anthozoa > Scleractinia > Poritidae > Porites > Porites lutea. Next base: position 29,479,856 of record NC_133202.1, read on the forward strand.
TAAGCTAGTAATTTGAGTTGCCAGACACACCTATATGTACACAGTGTAATTAGCACGCTTGGCGGGGGGGGGGGGGGGGGGGGGTGATATGTGAGAGGGGGTGAAGTTGGAGTTGATGAAGCCGATAATCAAAAACAAATCCGAATTTCCAGGACGTGAATAAACCATATCGGTCTATAACCATATTGGTCTATATTGGTCTATAATTTGTTAATTTGGTCATGAAGAGTGAAAGGGGGTGGGCTTAAAGGAGAGGAGGGACTTACGGTGGACTATGTATGTTAGCCAAATAATAATTCGCATTATAGCGGACATTAAATAAAAAACTTAATCGTACTGTTTTAAGATGCAGGGGACTTATTTCTCTGATTTACAGGATTTGAGTAAAGTTCTTAGTAACCTTAAGTTCCTTTTGGCTGAAAGAGTGAACGGCTTCTGCCAGACAAACAGCATAAAATGTGGCGTGCCAGTGGATCGGTGTTCTCATAATAGGTTGGTTTTGTCTGTTTTTATTGTAAAAACCTCGTCTCCTCGATCCTTTGAAGCTGATTTCCTCGGCATTCGTGACTGCTATACTGGCATTGGTGAATGAAGGGAGGGTCACCTTCTGACTTCACAACTTTTTCTTGATCTATTATATACAACTATGCCCTGAAGGGGAGGTGAAAAACTGAGTGGTGGGTATATACCCAGACGCGAAGCGTCGAGAGGTATATATCTAGCGCTGTTCACCGACCCTGAGGGGGATAGTAGTTTTAGTATTTACCAAATCAGTTGAATAAAAATGAAAAAAGTGACCTTTTGTAAATTAAAAACGTCACTTAGTTGGAACTTTGTTTACAATTTACAAACATTTCAGGGATTTTGTCAAGAGCATTTTTACGATTTTGTTGCAAATTCAGCATGAAAATAATTTGCTACCTACCAGTAAACACTGACAAGCCAAAGTTCGTCGCTTTCTTGGTATTTGTTTCTACAAATGCTTCATTTATCGCTCAAATTTCGTCTTTCCGAAAATGTCTTGAAGCGAGACGCCATCTTGGCTCCAGTCGCAAACAGTCAATAGCCAAGGATATTCAGAATTACGGGAGCCAATCAAAATACGCGAAAGTTGCTATTCACTGATTTGGTAAATGCTAAAACGAGTTACCCCAGGTGAAGTTAAAGAGGCTGCTTTGCAGGCGTTTTGGGAACCGAGTACTAAATAATTTAGTTGGTTTAGTTTTTGGCCAGCGCATTGATTTTCCAAAACGTAACCGCTTAGACGATTAGTACTATTCGAATTTCAACTAGCAAAATTTGTTAGTTGAAATTCAAATAGTACTAATAATACATTTGTCGTCTCATTCAGTCTGTTTTAGCCAGTAGGGCCGGGAGTTGAGAATTTCCCCCAGTTACTACGAGCGTGACACCTGGCTACTTTCATAGGAAGCAAAACGAAAATGGAAAAAAAATAACTTTCTATCTGTCCAATTTCCCGCCTCCTAATTGTATATACCCGACAACTTGAAATCCTAGCGACAACCCTGCTGAGTCACACTCTTCTTGCTATAAACAACTCAGTCTGTTCTCCAAATTTAATCGCCAACACTTGCCGCTTGTGTTCTATTAGTCAACTGGGCCTAAACGTGAATGACTTTATCTCCTTATTAACTGCAAATGTCTTTGTCATTATTATTCTTTAGATCAGCATTTAATACCGAGGATATTTTGATGGAAGCGAAGAAACTATCAAACCAAAGCCTGACAATTAGATTAGCTGTTAAACTTCCTCCATGCGTCGAAGGTAATGCATTTGAGCCTGATACAAGCGTTTCCACATCCTCAGACACCAAACGGCAGTTAATTGAGTCGGGAGAAACATAACAGCGCGGCGTAAGTTTTCACGCTGGAAAAGTTTATTCGCGCGCTTTTTCAGCCGACCTGATTGACTGCCTGTGGGCTACCGAGGATGCAATGTGCGTAAATGTTTATAACATAACTTCAGCGACAATATAATTCAGCTAGTCAGCTGAGTAAGTAATAATGGTTGCGTCGAAAGAGACCTTTAGCATCAGGTTTTTCATGGGAAACTGCAAACCTGAGAATGTCACGTGACCACGGTCTTACGGTCGTGCTTGCAGTTTGCGGGTTCACGTTTGAACGGAAGGAAGGGCTTCCAGCCGCCAATGACTTGCCACTAAAAATTGTACAGCCTCACGTTTAAAGGCACGAGGTAGCTTCATATATCCACCTACGACGAATCATTCATGTGTTTTGGGCGACAACAGTGATGCACTTCGACTTGACGAAAAACAACATGGGGGCACTAAACAGTGAAGGCCTTCCTAAAATTTGAAATCCCGGCAACTTGAAGCTGCAAACGCGTAACTGCAAAGTGCAGTTTGCATTTTGTGGTTTCTCATGAAAAATCTGATGCTTAAGGTATCTATCTAATTTCAGGATCGTTTTCTGCACGAACCCTGGAGAAAGTTGTAACTATGAACAAAGACGCCGTTGAGAACGTCACATCAGCCGACTTACAAGGCGTCGACGTCATTATCCCCAGTTTGCAACCGGGAATATCGAGCTCAGAGGCGTCCAAAAGGAGAGCAGATGGTTTGCCTTTTTCCCGATCTCTGCTGAGTTACGCCATAATTGCTTCTTGTGTGTCAGTCGTCCTTATTCTTATAGCGATTGCATTCTGGAAATTCAGGTGATAACTTAGTTTCAAATAATACATATAAGGTCTTTGTTTTTTGTGACTGTTTTATTTTTGCTCCAAGTGTGGCTTGTTCTATTTTAGCTTATATTCTTATGGAAACGGGAGAATTGGCGTTTTTTAATGCAGTATCGTCAGTGGAATCCCGATTTCTTGAAGTTCAAGATTTCTTGACCCTCTCGATAAAATGCCTTTTGTAGCACGAGGACATCCAAAATTATCTCATCCAAAATTATTGGATACAACCTACAAATCCTTAAGACTGAAATAGCGTCACCCAAAGAATTAGTCTGTCAAAGTGAGATTTTATGGTGGTTTAAGTGACTCAGAAAATTAGATTATCTAATCAATGGAAAAGTCGCTGGAGCACACGCAATTTTTCCATTCAAAAACCTTCCTAATTTTACAGGCATTCCCGCAACCAAAATATCTGATTCTTTTGTCTCAGTCATCTCAAAATTAGCGTACTAGCCAATTTTTCCATGCTCTTTCTATCTCTAGTCTGGTATTGTTTGAGTTGTATCCCATATTTTTTGCATAAAGCAGGTCATGTCGTGCAGGGTCTCATGGAACTGATACCCTTTTCCCAGGACTTTTCGAACCTCCCGACATGTTATAGTTATAGCTTGACGAACAAAATATCAAACTACCGGATTTATTTTTCCTATCAGGAGAAGGAGGAAAACATTTGCTCGCATAATTAAGGTAGCTCCTGTGGATGCGGAGTATTGGGTAACTGAAGACACTTTTGCTTTGGTACCAGGATCTCCTGCTGAGGAAAAGAACGTAAGCAAGATTTTGCCAGGGTTATAGTTTTCCTCCTTAAACGGAATAAAACCCCTTCCGTTCCCAAAGTCCCTCTAACTTGGTATAGAGAAGCAACTATGAAGTTCGTGCAAATGGTTGCAACGGAAAAAACCTCCTTAACTTAAATAAGCTTCGATTTTACAATCGGCTAGTTTTGTTTTGTTTGTTTTTTTTCCGTCTGATAAGACAGCGTCCTTTCGCCTTTACCTTAAATCAAATTAGCTCATCGCTCTGTAATGCCACATAAAAAATCTTGTCTTCACATTTCGCCGCCCTTGCAATCGTTTTTAGCAACGATGAAAACTGAGGTAGTCCTGAAGTCTTAATTTAGTGACCTTTTGACCATCTGCAAACAAACACCAAATCTTCTTTCCTTTTTAAACATTGGCTTTGCTGTCTTGAGGAGTTTTGGAGGGCAACAAATATATTTTTTTCCTGCGGTTTTACACAAATTCCTTCATTTCCTTAGGACGTCGGGGTTGTCGACGATCAAGACACCTGTCCGTCTATTGATCATCCGTGCGCTGTAGACGTGTAGTTTTCGCTGACAAAACTAAAACTGTTGTTGAGAACTTTAGAAGCTATGCATGACGAAGGTTCCATCTGAATTTGACCAACCACGAGGTACACAATCAAAACATTATTTTACTTTTTCTATCGGTCAGTGACAGATTCCAACATAACTTCCCTAATAAGTTTGTCTATATTGAATTCCAAAAAATAATGATATAAAATCAAAAATCAATGTTGTTTTAATTAACGCTAATAAACAACTGGCAACGCTTCCACGTAAACTTAGACTGTTCACAGTCCTCTATTTTTCCGTAAGATCGTCGAGATCGAGAGCTTTGCGTTACGGGCTACCCATCTTGCATGAGTGTCAAAACTACTTAGGGGGCGGGGGCGGGGGCGGGCGCGGGGGCGGTTTGGGACGACCGCCCCCTCGGCACATTTGAAAATCAAGATAGCCATGACGGTAAGACGCGGTGTATCTAAACGATCACACGAAAACAATGGGGACTGAGAACAGTCTAAAGTAAACTAGGCGAGGTTTACTAGTTAGCCTAGTTATTTCAACTGCGAGCCCTAAATAAACAATTCGCAACGCTTCCACGCTAACTAGGTAAGGTTCACTAGTTACTCTAGTTACACAACTGGGCGTCCAATTACGAGACTGCCAAATAAAACTAAAAGTCAAAAAGAAACATTCGATTGCATGTAAGAAAAAAACAAAAGACAGTTGCAAAGGAAAATTGAATATTTTAGGTGGCATATATGAACTGTCTGCGCGTGCTGTATTAGACAAAAACACCTCGCCAAATTGAGCAATGAGCAAAATGTCTAACAGCGGCTTTGCGAATAACTGTTTTCCTCATCATCATAACAATCTTAGTCATCATCGTCATTAACAATTCCAGTAAAAAAATTCTAAATGTAAGCGCAGCCCATCAGTAGTCAATCAGCGGTCACTCGATCTTAAACACCCATCTCCGTCTTGGAAAGCGGCATTCTGGTCCTTCCCAGCCTTTCAGGCACACTTTACTTCCGTCACGTGGATCGCACGTGTAATGCCCGTGGATGGTGTCGTTGTGCGGCACGCAGTACTCACTACACTCTGACCCATACCACCACTGATTACACACTTTGTCTCCATTGTCGGTGCATTTGTACTGTACTTGTTCAGCGACGGTGTCATTTTCGGGCAAACACGTAGATGAACAGTTGATCGTAAAACCATGGAAGCCATCAAAGCAGACTTTGTTGCCTTCGTTGTCGCAAGCGTAATACCCGCTTTCGTCATCGCTTTCAGGAACACAGAAAACCGTGCAGTTTACTCCATGCCATCCATGCATGCACGTCTTACTTCCGTCATGCGCACAAAAATAATGCCCCTCATCATCGTCGCGAGGAACGCACTGCTTGAGACATTCGGTGCCAAACCACGACGGAAGGCACTCTTTCATTCCATCAGTAGGTCTACATCTGTTGGGAAAAAAAATAACATTGATTTAATGTGCTTGTTCAGGCCATTTCTGAGTTGTCCCAAGCCTCTCTTTCAAAGCGAGGCTAAATGCGAAGCCATTGATATGAAAATGATTTTTTATTCTCAGCAAATAAAACTCATTTTCACAAGAAAGGTTTTACTCGTAGCCTCGTTTTTAAAGTGAGAGTTGTTGGAATTCAGATACGGCCTATTTAAGAGAGACATTTAGACACAATCAAGAACCATTCCATGTACTGTGTGAAAAGTTCTTGAATGTTATCTAAGTGTTCGGAAAACGCAAAACGGTTATGCATTAAAATTGTGAACATCCGAAAATAATCACCTCAGACGGGTTATCCGTCAGATAATTTGTGTCAGACGGGTAGTCGGTCTAACGTGAAAACAAGAGGGTCTCGTTTTGGATGAATGATCTTTGTTTCATGATCCGTCTGTTTAGACGGAGTTTGATGGCGGATAATCCATCCCACACAGTTCATCCGTCTCTAAACTCCAAAGTAAATGGACTTTAAGTAGATCGGTTTTACGAAACTCTTTCTCCTCTTATCACTGAAGGGGAACCCTTTTATCTGGTGATCCCTTTCCCAACACCCGGCAAGGCGTAAAGGCTGTTAGAAAAACCGCTAAATTATAACTGTTATAGTTTATAATTTTACAAATTATCGTCTAAAAGGAAAACTTTTCCTCATATTACTCCTTAACCAGTGAAGTGATAGTGGAGCACATTAGCGCAGCTCACTTACGTGTAATGTCCATGATCATCGGTATCCCGAGGCACGCAGTACGTTGAGCAGCGTTTACCGTACCAGTTTTTCACACAACTCTTGCATGATGGCCCTTGCCAGTTTCGTAGACACCTCTTGTTTCCGTACTTATCACAGACGTAGTGTCCATTGATCGAGTCATCCCGCGGGACACAGTACCGAGTACAGCTCTGTCCATACCAGCCACGCCTACAAACCTTTCGCCCTTGACTATCACATGTGTAATGCCCGCTCCAGTCATCCCGCGGGATGCACTGAACAGTACACGAATCACCGTAATAGTTGTTGTCACAGTATATCTTAAGCTCAAGCCCGACAGTAATACGGCTACCATATAGCGTTAGTGATTTCTTAAATGGGTTGTGAGATGTTCCCGGTCTGATGGATGGTTCCGTTATGTATGTTCTTTCCACGAAGTCGTCTTTAGTGTACTTGTCTTTATCCCAGACATCTACTCCTATTGTAACTGTGCCCTGCAAAATCATAAAAATATTTTCAATGGAACAAAGATTGTATGTACACACTGAACTTATCAACATAAATTACAAAAATCATTTTAATCTTAAAATATTTTAACTTCCTGCGATTATAAATTCGGAGAATACAGATGAAACGGTCGCGTTCTGCGCCTTTGTGAATGCCAATTGGCTGTTTGCTAAAATAAAACGGAAACAAAGATAAAAAAAAAAGAAAGAATCGCATCAAGCGAGCAAGACCGAGCTAAAATTTGCTTGGTCGGTCATGTTTGGACCGTTCAGAGAGAAGCCATGACCAAGCTCCGTCCAAAACTTATTTTGAGCTCTGATACAGTATGTGTTTTGAAAACAACGATTTTTTTTTGTTAATTCATCAATACACTGGCAAAGTTACAGACTAAAATGAAAACATGATAACCTTAGCTGTGGCGTCTTTTTGTTCAGTGATTTTGCAATCTTTCTTTGTTTGTTCGTGGTCAATTGGGACAGAGAGGGTGAACACGGCGGGGGGGGGGACTCCCTTATATAAGCTATATAGGTATGTGCCGCCCCATCGGGTAGGGTTTTTGTGCCGTTTTGGTCTGAAAACGGGTATACACTTTGCCCATTTTGGTCTGGAATCGGGTATGGTTTTCGGGGGAACTACGGGAGTGTATGAAAGTATTTATCGTTTCAATTGCAAATGAGTACGAAAGAAAGAGAAATATGCGAATTCGAAATGGATTTGATGAGTTTGTTTGTTTGCGCTTTAATCTAAATAATAATAACATAATTTCTGCCTAAAGGCCAGGTCTGAAAACGGGTATGGATTTCAGAGGTCTGGTTTGAAAACGGGTGCGGAAAATTACATTTTTGGTCTGAAATCGGGTCAGGATTTGGAGAACTGGGCGGCACACCCCCGCGAAGAATTCCTGGGAGTACCCCCCCCCCCCCGGAGATACACAGTCAACTCTATCTCAGTAGATACCTTCCTAAAATGGATACCTAGAGATGGTCCCTGCTTTTCTTCAGTCTGTTCCTCTTACTACCCTTTAGGCGTACCTTCTCTTAGACGAACTGTCCTAACGGTGGAAGGAAACTAAAAGACGTAGAGAATAAACAAAACAATTGCATTCACTTACCTGGAACGAATTGAAGGAAAACTGTTTCCTGATATGAAAGTGATGATTGTCTTTGTCTCCCACAACACCTGTCTGACTTCGTCCGAGGTTGCAGTTATGTACTGCCCGTGACACTGACTGCGATACGCATAGTTTGAAGTAAGCGTCACACGGATAGCAACGGCCAAAATTAAAAAACAAGTGGTCACAGCATTTACCATTGCTCATGCGATGCGATGGGTTTCTGTAGCTTTTCAGGGTCACTACTGCATGTCCTCTGCCTTCGCAGGGTACCTATGTAAGACAACAATTGAAAATTGAGTAAAAACTTCAAGGTTTTTGTTGAACTAGGAACAGTCTTTCTTTCTTTACCCGTTAAGGATAACGCACTAGAGAAGAAAATTGTCACGCGTGTGACTAAATGCACTTGAATGAGGTCCACCACCCTCACTTTTCAATGCTTGCGCGCGCTTACCACCCTCTTTAACATTAAAGACAAATAAGAGACTGGTCGAAGTCTCGGTTGGCGGGAACAATTTATAAACGAACCACTGCACAGTATTTTAAAATTTAGATTTAGAAGGTCATCGACAACAATGTAACAAACAGCACCACAAAAATACCCTTTGGGTCTTTAAGTCCATCTTCTATATATCAAACGTATTGTACTTCATATGCTTTTGAAAAAAATAAATATATGAATATTATATTTTTTTATCGACTCTACGATTTCTTCTACATACGCAACCGTAATTATCCATTCTGTTAGAAGTATGCTAAAGGCAGTACCAAAAAAAAATTTTATATTGTACAGATAAACTTTACCTTACAGTAACTTAGAACACATAGGAAAACAAAAATTAAGAAGGGGAATGGTCATTGCTGTCTGTTATGAATTTTTTTCCGGCTTCCATTGTCCTATTGTTTGTTTGAGTACCTAAAACCCCCTATACCGTTTATCTCTGGCCACACCTAATATTTATCGTAAAGGGTAAAGTTCTCAACCGAGAATAATAACCGTTTTCCCAGAAGCCTCCTTATTATTTTCTCTTCTTTAATGCAAACAATGAGACCTTGTCTTTGTTGGTAAAGAAAAAAAAAACCAAGAGAAAACGTGTATCGTACGAGCAAAGCAAGTAGACTAAATATTCCGTCATACTCTTAAGGGTGTTTTATGCCACTTCATGTGGCTAAAAGTGGGTATCACGTCTCTCTGTGGAGTAGGGAGAAAGGGAAATGGTCGATATGAAAAGAACATACGTACAACCACTTTTATAGTTATATATCGGGATTCATTGCTGGTTATAAGCACTAAGCCCTGGTTATAATTAAGTTTCATCATATAAGCACTGGCCATGGTTATAAGTGCTGTTATCAAATTATCATCATCAAAAGCGCCCGAATGTTGAGAAGCGAGTACACAGATAAAGCTGCGAGGCCTAAATGCTTACGTACAGTAAGTAACGGAATAATTGCGCTGACATGAAACTGTTACAAATTGCCTAAACTCCCCTTCCCCCCCCCCCCCCCCCCCTCCCCCGCCATATTCCTTCACTTCCGGTCACATTCAGGGAAGTGCTGAGTCTAATTTTCCAGCTTGAGCAGTATAACCTTCGGAATGAATTCCTGTTCTTTTCTTTCAATAACCTTGATCATTCATTCGACTGGGTTCGAAAATATTTAAAGTTCATGTGGTTGATGACTGAAATACTATGTGCGCCATTGAAGAACTGAGGGAAGAATTACCGTCATTACCGTTCCGACCACATTTTCTAAACTTTCTTCATTTCGTTAATATGTGAAAGAAACAGGTCAACGAGAACCGTGAGCCTCACCTTTTCCTGCTTTAAACTGTCTTGTCTGAATGATGATACTTTATGAGTATACTATGGCTGGATTAAACACCATCAAAAAATCACACAATACACTTACCATAGAGTACAATATAACAACAACAGTGCTCACGAGCGATATCAGCATCTTACTTATATTAGTGTCTTCGGGCCCAATGTCGGCTAACCTGTTAACAGTCTTGTATTCTGCGTCGACGATTTCAAACCCCGGAGGACCCTTTTTATGTACCTCTTTTTTAAAAACGTCACGGCTTTGCAATGATCCTGATGAAAATACGTCAAACAGCACGACTTTTTGGTTATAAGTAGGCGCGCAGCTGTGACTGTAAACATTTAATGGGCGTAACAATTTGGCATTGATCCGAGATAATACTGGTTAGAGCTAGAGAGTTCCGTAACACGCGCCTACCCCCTGCTGTAAATAAATACCCCTCTCCTTTTGACGTAGTGCTCTCGAATTCTTGGGTTCGGTACAGTATTTTCGCTGTAATGTAAATAGTGGGGTATAGTTTAAAAACTGAGAAAAATAACTTGCCAAAATGAAGGAAGCGACTATGAAAATTTATTTCCGCCCGGAATAGTCAGTTTTTCGTGGCTTACAAAGGATAAGAAACTTATCTTTGCTGTTGTCAAATTACCCACATTCGTGACCTAACTGACTCGTCGGGAAATCGCTTTATCTTTGTTTTGGAGGTTACGTGTACAGTTTACTATGTACTATGCACTATGTAGATGACACGATAACGTAATAAGTCATTGCATGAAGCGTAGTTAAATTTCACGCTTATACCTAACAGGAAAATTTCAGATCCGAACGTTTCTAGACTGTTCACAGTCCTCTATTTTTCCGTAAGATCGTCGAGATCGAGCACTTTGCGTTACAAGCTGCCATTATTTTTGCATGAGTGTCAAAACTACTTAGAGAGGGCGGGAGCGGTTTGGTTTTCTCTATTTTTCTCGCCCCCCTCCCCCTAGAGCTATAATCCCCGACGCCTGCCCCCTCGGTACGTAAGACACACTATATCTCGATGATCTCACCAAAAAATAGGGGACTGTGAACAGTCTAAACCAAGAGAGAATGAGCTTGTCTAAACGTTTTAGGCAAAAATTACTGACTGTATTTTGTAGCTTCGTTAGTTACTATTTTGAGTCGTTGATTCGCCCTGGCACTCTGCACCCCCCTCCCCCCCCACAGGTTGAGGGGCTGCATAGAAAAATTTGCGCTAGGTTACCCCGTCTCCGGCCGAAAAAGCCCAAAATTTCTACCACATCTCAACTCATGCCCCATCCGCAGCAACTAAACATGTTGTTTGAACATACCGTGTATTTCCTTGGAATAATAGCTGGGGGCGATTAATTAATTTTTCGCACCAAAAGGGGGCGATTATTCGAGGGAAGCGATTATTTCAATATTTTGTTTTATATTATCCCATAAATCGAAAAATAATCACATCGAGTAAACTGAGCACTGGCTTTTGAGTGTTCCAAATTTGTCTCCCTGATTGATTTTGAATGCTAATACAAACAATTAAATGAAAAAAAAGCTTGTGTCAATTTTTAACTTGAGAGGGGGGGGGGATAAAAGAAAGAGAACACTGCGAGGAGGGGCCATGATTCTAAATATTTCCATCAAAGGGGGGCAATTTTTCGAGCGAGGAGATTCGAGGGACCGCTATTATTCGAGGAAATACAGTATGTAGGCTTTGCAATGAACGTCTAAAAAGATAGTACGGGGAGTTTACGCAACGACAACGACGACGGCAACGAGAACGGCGAAAAAGCGATAGCTTTAGACAAGCAAAACAACAACTTTGCACGTGCATTTGATGGTTGATTCTGAGGGGAAAGTTGATAATGATCATTTCTTATTGCAGTTTAACACTTTTCCGCTCTCAAACAGTGTCATTACTAGTAAAAAACAGATCACAAATATCCTTTTCAATACGCCTAAAAGCAGTATTTTTTAAAATTAAAAAATCAATGAGGGCTGTATTTTTTCTGGGGGGGTGCGGTGCTTATTTTGAGGGCAAAACTCTTTTGAATAAATGCGGTTCATTCTTGGTCAGGTCTGTGTAACGTGGGTTCTTAATGGTAGGAAGCTCGTCGGTCCTGTGACCGCAGATTTTTCCACTTTTAAACGACTTTAAGTAAACCTAAAGGAAATTCGGCAGCTGAACTCTGAATTTTAACGGAGGAACTCACCTGCGGGGAAGAGCCGTCAATCACTGTAACAGCGGGAACAATCTACTAACTGCACCAGGCAGCTGAATGTTTGGTTAAAACTAAATTTATTCTTCACGTTATAGTAAACTGGTGTTAACATCCAAGAAATAAATGCAATCGTAGTCTTTGTTGTAAATGTAAACGTCAAAAAGTACAAACTAGCCATCTTAAGTCGTGCAATCACTGAATATGAGTACCAAAGCTGTATATGAGCCATTTTTGTTCGTTTGTGAATAAACTTTGCTGATTTTTTTTAGGTGTATTACCTAGTGCACAGCAAGCAAATGAAAACAAAGCAACATGCATAAAATAGCGCGAGAATTTTTTTTAAAGTTATAAACCTATGTTAGCAATTTCATATAGACGTTCAAGGCAGATAAAGTATGCACTGGAAAATACTCCTAACATTCCTACCGTTTTTTGACACGGATTCGATGTTAACATGCAGGAATAGTAGCTCTTTTCAAGGTTAAGTACGATGTAATATGCAAGATGGAAAGATAACGTTATTCTGCGAAAATTACCAATGGCTGTAATGTATTTCAACGTTTTTTGTATCTCAGAGGACTGAGGTTTACTTTTCTCTTTATGAAGCTCCTCAAAAAACCGTTTGTATGAGAGGAAAATCTTCCTTGCAACCTAAATATCTACTGTTTATGTAACATGCTTTTGGTTATAAGCTATTTTTTTAAAGTGATGATAATATACGACTTGGATATTATCAGTAAAAGAGAAAACACCATCAGAATTCAAGTTATTTGATTGCTCTACTACATAATGTAAATGATAGTCGCCCCATATAAGGGAATCCAAAACAGTATTGGATTCTGGATTCCAGGTAAGCCACGTCAGCGGAAGTTAGATTCCGGTTTCCAATCGTTAGTGGGATTCCAGATTCCTTGAGTTGTATTTCGGATTCCAAAGCCCAGGATTCCGGATTTCACTAGCAACTATTTTCCGGATTCCCTTGCATGGGGCGAAAAAGAAAATCTCGAATATCTTATGATGATTACATCTCATATGCGATCAAGACAGTCTGGCCCTTTCCAGCCTTTCTTGCACACTTTTCCTCCATCCAGCGGATTGCACGTGTAATGCCCGTGTTTGCTGTCGTCGTGAGGGACGCAGTACTGCAGACACTCCAGCCCATACCACCAAGGCTTGCACAGCATTGATCCATCGTCGGCACAATCATAGTAACCTTGCTGGGTCGCATTTGTACATGACAGTGAACAATTGGATCCGTATCGACCCAGGAGACACTCTTTACATTCTGGCGGGCGATATCCGTCTGTGCACACTTTGTTACCATTGCTGTCGCAAGTGTAATGGCCGCGTTCGTCATCATTTTGAGGCGCACAGAAGCGCAGGCACTGTTCACCATACCATCCGATCTTGCACGTTTTATTTCCGTCTACCGCACAGTCATAATGCCCGTTGTCATCATCGTCGTGGGGGACACAGAATTTCACGCAGTTTTCGCTAAACCATCCCGGCTTGCATGTCTTGCTTCCGTCATGCGCGCAATCATAATGTCCATTGTCGTCATCATTGTGAGGGACACAGTATACGTCACATTCGGTACCAAACCACCACGGTAGGCACTCTTTCTTTCCATCCTCAAGTTTTCATCTGTGCCGAAATTAAGTCGACAAAATAAGGCAAAATCGTAAATTAATAGTATTAGTACCCTGTTGACAGACATTCTTTCAGGAAACGTAAGCAACGACGACGACGGCAGTGAAAACATTACTAAAAAAGAATAAATTTGCGTCCTTTCAAACTTCGGCGTCTATTTGATCACGCTTAGTTTGTCAAATGTAGGTGAATCTTCCTGGAGTTAAACTCTTAAGTTAAGGACTCTATCCAGGTTTAAAAAGAGAATGGAGAATTCGTCGTCTTATTTTCACGTCCTCCATGGAACGTCGCATTAGGATGTCTAATGTCATAGTCGTGCAATGGACGTCAACGAAATGTACTAAAAAGCGTGCTGCATGCCCAGAGCACTTTTTTTCTTTTTCACGTTATCGTTGTTGTCGTCGTACGAAAATAGAAACCGCGGGGATTATTGAACGCTAGAGCGAGGAGTGGGGACTAGGAACATGACCGTTAGTTTTCTTTTAAACATACCCCCTTTCATTCTGACTATTGTATTTTACTTCTTTTATACATGTAACTTACGCTGGGTAGCTGCCAAATAAGTGATGACTAGGCCTTATTCACGATACCCGACATCTTTTCACGCGCTTAAATTTAAAGCTACCTGAAAATACCCTGGACCGAGGCTGAAAACAGAGAACGAGACTAGGGAGAGACGCTAAAATACGATACGTTTTTTTTCTCTCGCCTCTTAGGCTATTCTTACGCTACGTTAAACCGATTTTGAGAGAAAAACCGACTGTTTTGCAGTCAAAAAATTAACAAAAAAATGATATTAATAATAGAGAGATTAAGTATCGCGTTTACGTCACACGGGAAACGTGAGATTTAAGTTAAGAAATTTTCAAAATGAGTAACGAGCAGATAAAAACAGCTTAAAGAATTCTCATGAATAAAATTAGCGTGAATCGAGCGATTTTCGTGTAGTTATATTGAACAGTTAACGACAAGTAAAGGGGGGACTTGGTCACGTGGTACAAATTCACGTTTGCTGTTTGCCGTAAACGCGATGCTTAATCTCTCTAACATAAAAAAAAAAGATATTAAACAAGCTTGCGCGGGTTTTTTCTTACTTGTAATGTCCATGCTCATTGCTATCCTGAGGCACGCAGTAAGTTGAGCAGCGTTTGCCGTACCAGTTTTTCACACAACTGTTGCAAGATGGCCCTTGCCAGTTTTGTAGGCAGTTCTTGTTTCCCTGCTTATCACAGATGTAGTGGCCATTGATCGAGTCATCCCGCGGAACACAGTACCGAGTACAGTCCTCTCCATACCAGCCACTCCTACAAACCTTTCGCCCTTGACTATCACATGTGTAATGTCCGCTCGAGTCATCCCGTGGTACGCATTTCACGCTACAGGAAGGACCATAAAAGTGTGTCTCGCAATAGACGTCCAAATCAAGTTCTATCCTTACGCGTTTGCTGCTTAGAACGACCCTTTCACTGCCATCTCTCGACGAAGGTGGCCCTGATCTGACTGTATTAAGATCTATATTCTTGGAAAACCGATCTATGAAGTCATCGTTAGTGATGACGTCATCATCCCATACCTCCAATTTCAAGACCACGTTTCCCTACAATAAAACATTATTTACTACTCATCACTGCTGTATTTACTCCAATATTATTCTACCGAGCGTAAAGGTGGCCTTTCCTGAACCAACTTGTCATAAACCTCACAGTCTGCGAGATGAATATTCTGCGGAAAGCAGCTGCAAAATCACGGCGGGACAATATTAGGAACGAACTAATTAAAGGAATGGTTTGAGTGGATCTTCTGACGGAATATGGTAGGCGATGACTTAAATGGTTCGGCCACTTAATGTGTGTTTTTACTTTATTGGAATGAACCAGCGTTTAGAGCATGCAACGTGCGTTTCTCTGGTTGTAAGCACGGGCTAAACCCAGCAAAAGAAGTTAAACTCAAAAAGATCAGCATGGCAGAAGCCACACAGCTCGAAACAAAGAGAGGAGGTCTCCTGCCCAGTCTTTACGGCATAAGAGCTACTTGATGATGAAGATGATGACGATGGTGATGATGATGATGGTAATGACAGTGATGGTAGTGGGTTGTATGCTTGAGAATAGCTCTAGACAGGAGCCCAGGAGCCTGGGTAATAGGCTCCTGGTCTCGAGGCACCTTCACTCCATAGGAGCCTTTTTTGGCCCTACAGGAGGAAATTGTTTCATCAAGACTAAAACTGGCTAACTTACACTAAAATGACTGAAGGCAAACTCCTTTCTGATAGGCAAACGTGTGTTCTTCCGTTGTCCCTCGATCCGGCCAGTCTGCGTGTTGACAGCTGATGATTGGTCGTTCACGTATAGTTTAAAATACGTGTCGCACGTAACACAGCGGAAGAAGAAATCGCGATGATCACAACAGTTATCGTTATGCCTCTTATTATCAGAATTGCTATACGTTCTAATGGTCACAATTACGTACCCCTTGCCCTCACAGCTCACCTATGAAAGAAAAAAATTCAAAATTCAGCCTCGTAATCTTGAGTGAGGTTTTAATTCCTTTAAAAATTGCTAAAATCTGTAATGATCGCAGTTAGAGTTATTGTGATACCTTTTAGAAACATTAAGCGGGCTTGAGCCATAAATATAAAGGGCATAGTTTTGGTGGTCAGCTGATTGGTCTGATTGGATTAAAATCGCCAGTAACATCTAATTTGTTGCTTTGGAATTGCTGCCTCTTGAGGGTGATAGTAGACCGCTCTGGCAGAACAAGATTCCGGTACCTAATTTCTTGAAATTTTCCGGTGATCTTCCGGTCACTTTTATATATGTGGAGTATCCCCAATAATTATATTAGGTGCGTTTGACAAAGGAGAGTGCATTCTCATTAAGGAATAATAAAGGAATGAATTTCAAGGAGCAAATGCCACGTGCGCACTATATATCCGCAGAAAAATGTAAAGCCGAATGATGACACGTTCGATGAGGCCAGCTATAAAACAAGCCTCCCACGCAGGCGTTTTTAGGGGATGAAAAACGAGCTCCCCTAAAAACGCCTGCGTGGGAGGCTAGCTAAACGTGCTTACCTCGATCGATGTAGAGTTATCCTCTTCATTTGCCTGTTCCTCGGCAAATTCAAGATATGTAACAATTATTCAAGTGGCGGTAAGTAGTGGATATTTACCAAGTCGAATACTTGCAACGAAAACACCATTCTTGTATGTTCAGGATTAATTTAACCTAGACGAAGCCAAATGAGCCCCCAGTTGTGGGGGTTTTGTTGTATTTCATACCGTTCTACTTGAGACATTATTTAAGATTCTTTCAACCGAGGGTGGTTAATAGTTTGGTGGTTTGACACTTGCTCTGATCTTCCATTTTCCAAGATCGTCTCCGTTTTTCGAGATCTTTCAGTGTCAACAGTTATGGATTATATCTCTCGCTTCTCATCGAACGCAGTGATGCTATGGACAAAGATGGCTGGTGGTAGTGCAGGCGTTAGTCTACACCCGAACTGCCATTGACAAGGATCAAATGAGCCGACATAATTCTCTTAAAGGACGTTTTACTGGGCTCGATATGAGCTCGACCAAAAAATCGGGTCGAATCATAGGACGTTGATCTTGTCAAACGGATATTTTTTCCGGGGGGCACTCCCTTATAAAAGTGACGGGGGTGCTCGTCGGAAAATTTCGAGAACACTCCTAAAAGGTACCAGAAGCTAGTTTTATGGGCGTGTCCTAAATTCATTTCTACCCCTAAGAGGTGCCAATTCAACACCAACAAATTACATATATAGGTTTTTAATCCTCAAAATCTCAAACACAGCTTTCCTAAAATGGTGCTCTCTGTAGCGGTATATGAGTGGATTAACGAAGGAATTTGAAAGCATTAGTGTTTCCTCAACGCGCCATGAGGACATTTTATAAAGAACTGGAAAAAATTCTCCCAATAAAGAGAGATTAACAGCAGAAACGAGGGAAAGAATCAGGGCTACTGTAACCAAACCAGTCAGTCTTCTCAACGCTGTATTCCAATTTCATTGTTTCTACCATGTTGACCGGGAAGATTTGATTGAATCTTTGTTTGCGAATTTTAATGTACACCATGACGCAACTGTTGCAACTGCTGGAGTTGCAACCGTGCTCTGTCCACCGACCGCCATAATAATGAGGTTTGGGCTCTATACGGACACCGTTGCTGAAATCCAAGCTATTAACGCCTGCTTTTTCAAGCGCTTTTTGGTCACTATAACTCCGTAGTCCTTCCATTTTCGAATGACCACGGAACTCTCCCATGTAATCAGTTCCAGATGAAAGATCGAACAAAGTGTTAGAGTGAATGTGAACAAAACAGTTACCACGTCTAGCGTGCAAAGATGCTGTGTAGCGAGAATTTGATAGGGAAGGAAGAATCCATCTATAGCAAATAACGGCTCACATATAGCACCTGGTAGAAGGTCCGTAACGGACATACTTGATAACAGGATATTGGAAAGTTTCTGCAGTTCTCTCTTTTTCTTTAATGCTGTGATTACTAACGCGCTGAAAAGAACTGCAACGGGTGAGATGATAGAGGCGAAAGCGGCAAAAATCCAAGGAGATATGGTGTCATGCGCGTCCCATTATTTATTGCGGAATATGAGGGCAATAAAACACTGACCTGGTCGAATTCAGTAACAAAATAGTTTTTTTTTGTCTTGTTGTGGTCCATGACGGAGTTTTTCTAACACTAACAGTCAAACAAGCACTTTCAAGGTATAAAGCACGGCACGCACAGCCTTCTCGGCTTCTTTTTCTCCTTCACCTCTGGCCTTCCTCTGTGTGAGTTCTTTCCGATCACATAATTTTGCTGTACTCATTTAAATTCGCCAAAAAGTGAATCTTAATTACAGTTAAACTCTAGCCTAACACACGTCTTTACCGTTGCAAATCTCTTTTTTTTGGCTGTTTTCATGCCAGTGGGCGGAAAGGGGGTGCAAAAAGGAGGATTTGGTTAAAGAGACTTACATTAAAGTTTTGTTTTGCAAATGTGTTTAATTTTTGCTGTCAAAAAAGTTAAAGCACCCCTTCGTTGAACAGAGCCTCCTTGAACAGCAATATTTGTTTTGTTTTTTTTCCAGTATTTGAATTTAACTGTAGTCTAAAAATTTCTGGCGATAGCACTTCTTGTAATATAATAACCTACTCGAATCCTGACCCCTTCACATTTCGAAAAATATAAGAAGGAAAAATATCGACTTTTTTCTTTATCAGCGCTATCGATTTTAACAATACTACATGATCTTTCATTGCATTCGGGGTTCAAAACTCAATAATGCATTATTTTACAGTTCATGATATTAGCAACTTTGCAGATGATTTCTGTCTTACGGTGGATCATTTTCTCTCACACTGTTATCAAGTTTTACGGTAGCTTACGGTCATGCTACTTTGCTTTTTGTTTATTTAGTTGCGGAGTTGATTATCTACTTTGTTTTGCATATTTTCAGGATGATTTTAATGATGCTTTGCAATATGATTTTTGAATAAGCAAGGGTCTTGGTGACAAACTAGCCTGCGTAGCAAGCGTTTCCTCGCGAAGTTCGTCTAGAAAGCTGGGACAAGAGCAAAAAAAAAATGAATGACGATGGAGGGGGAGGGGAATGAAGGAATGGAAACGCTTGCTACGCAGGCTAGTGACAAACTGTACACTGAACATTATCTTCACTAGAAATATAGGGTTCAGATTGAACAGTAAGCATCACAAGCAAGCTGAATCAGTTGTATATTTTTAGTTTACCCATTTATAACTCTTTTTTTTATCTTGTCGATTAGCCGAAAATGTTTCGTTAGAATATTTGTAAAATGAATTTTGCTGCAAATTTATCCGTCTACCTTCTAAGCCATATTAATTACGTAATTTTGTTCCGGAAACAACTTTCTTTGCCAATGTTAAGCCCTAAAACACATTTGAAATTTAAGCGCCGATTAAAATTGAGTTGCAGACATCTTGATTTCTCGCGAAGATAGAGGACTATAATTACCGCGAACAAAGAATTTTCTAGAATTTCCTCTTTTGATGAAAAGTGTCATCGGCGACAGTCTCAATTTTCCTTTCTCTTTTTTTTGGCAAATTTGCCAAGTGAAAGAAAAGACGTAAATGAGCTTATTGCATCTGTGTGGTATCTGTGTGGTACCTGGAGAACGAGTGAACTTGAAGAAGAAAATTGACCGAGATCTCAACCTTGTGAAAGTCTCAGAGTGCTTGCTCGACTCAAAAATGCACCTGCATCGCCGCTTAATAAATTCCGTTTACAGTCGCCATAGCAGAGTCCTACACGGTCCTCTTTTAGGTTAGACTTTACGTGAGCGATTGCATTTCTCGTATCTTAACCTAAGTATCACTTTGGTCCCGAGTGGTTATCATTTTACCGGTCTATGCCACTCTGGAGGGTTCTTTTATTAACACCCGACAAGGCTCAAAAAAGAAAAATGACACCCGAGAAAACACGATTATAACAGAGCATTGCTATTAACATCAAATGTTTAGGACAAATGAGCAAAACAATAAACTCTTGTTTGAGTCCGTGTAATAATTCCCTTGTTAACCAATGAATAAGCTTCAGCAGCTTAAAACACAGCAAGGCGTAAATAAAACCTGAGGGGACACCTATGCATTAAAAAGGGGTGGGAAAATTGGAATTACAGTCAGATCTCTCTTAACGAACAGCTCTATTAGACTAGCTTAGGGGGGGCCATTATGTAAACTACTGAGTCATCAGTAATTGATGTTACCCTCGTTGAATAAAGTGTTATTGTTATTATTATCATTACTATTATTATTATTATTATTATTATTATTATTATTATTATTATTATTATTATTATTATTATCATTATTATTATCATTATTATTATTGTTGTTGTTGTTCCCTGCCATTTTTCAGTCATTTACTGTAACTGTACTCTGTATAAGAAGGACACCTCTCTAAGACGAACAACGGACACTTTTGAAACCGGTAACGGACACTTGAGAAGTGAGTTCTGCAGTGAAAAATAGTTCAAAACGGAAATGTAGGTGCTTTACATGACAAGAAATTGCAAAATTTGTAACATTTTGTAGTCTTTCTCCACTTTGTAGAGTGTTTACAGTTACGCTTTTAGACCACAAAGGCGTGAACGTTTGATCGTACAACAAGAAGAAAATGATTCCACTTTTCTGTTAGGATGCCGATGTTCCAGTTTTAGCTGTTTTGCATAAGTTAAACAGACGTGCCTTCATTGCGAACTGAGTGCAGCTTAATATTTTACTGGTGTCACGTTACCTCGAATATCCATAAGATGGACCGAAGGGGCTGGTCGGTCCCTATCGAATATGTCCGTCTTATAAGAGAAAGAGTTGAATGTAAACCACTATATTAGACCAATCTGCGCATGCCGCAATCTTTATTTGACTTCTATTAGATAACATTGTACATAAGAGATACATAAGAGACATGGTAATTTTCAACCCAATACGTTGTCGTGGACTTTGTTCTTCTATCTATCGTACTATCTGTCTTTGTTTCTTTTCGTTTTTCTTTTCAAATTCCTCAATTTACGCTCCCGAACGAGACAACAAGCATCCAAGCTCTTCAAAGTGAAATTACCTCTCTGGAACAAAACCGGGGGGGGGTACCTCCTAATAATAGGCTAATGGGGGTGTGCCGCTGGATGGGGTCACATTTTCACGACTGGGTTGACTATAATCAATAGAGTTACCAGAATGGGGTGGCACATTTTCGGGATTTTGGGGTCAGAAAATTCAGGTTAGTAGAGATTTAATTAGGAAGATTTTCACTGCATTTAGTTTAATAAATGTTTCAATTCATTCCCGGAAGACCCAGTTAAAAGGCTTGATAAGGCAGATGCACAAACAGAAGATTACAAAGTTGGGATCGCCGAATTTACATTTGTCCAAAAGTGACTAAGATAGGGTCTATAACTGGCCAAGAAGTAGACTTTAATGGGGTTCGGATTTGAGAGGCCGGCGGCACATAAGCAGCAAAAATTGGCCCAAGTAGCCCTCGCGGGAACACAAAACTTACCATAAACGTCAGCAGCACAGCGGCAGAAGTGAGAAATGACCACAGCATTTTGCCTTGGAGTGGAGGTGAGACGTACTGTAAGGGTTGTCCAAATTGTCGAGCTCCTGACTACAAGAGCAAGATAGACAAGATAGGTCTTGTAGAGTACAGCTTGTGACGAATTTGACAAACGTACGCGCAGCTCGACTTGATGTCGCCTTCTATTCAAAACAGCTCTCACCTTCACAATATATAATTCAATTTTATCTTTCCAATAAGATACTTGACTTGACACTTGATGTGATTTCTATTGTCACCTGATATGATAACAACGCAAGTCTAATAACCGGATTATCTTTGTTTGGACTGTTCTAGATATCTCTAAAATAATTAGCTGTATCACTGTGTTTTCGAGAGTTAGGGGCCAAAGTCTGTTGTTTCAGGGGGGAAGTGAGCAAGTACCCGGCGCGGGATAGGGCTGTGGATAGTTTTCGAAAGGTTTAGACCTCATTATTCTCTTTGATACTGTGATTTCTCTGATACTGGTGCGTAAAGTCACAAAATATTACGGGGTATATTATATGAGAAAAGAAAACCAAGTCACTATTTTAATTTTAAAATGAGTGACATGACATTTCAGGAACGCGGTTGTCTAAAATTATGATCCCCGTCGATCATTTAACAGAGCTTCTTTTCTTTTCTTTTTCTTGTATTTTAGACTAAAATAACTTGACCCTTTTGCGGCAGCCATTTAGTGGCGAAAACCGCTGCATTGTTGATCAAATCCATTTCAGCTAGCGTGGCAATGACTTTAAATGGAAGTAAATAGGATTTGCTACACCAAGAGCATAATTTTCTGCTAACTGGATTAACTAATTAAGCAGCGTTTTTGTTTTCACGTATGTGCCTAAGTAAGACTTTGGACTTATTTTTGCGAATCTATCTTGATCTTTTTTCTCGCCCTCTTTTTCCTCTTTGACTTTCTTTCGAGTTTTGTTGCCCACTTAATCGTCTTTCTTTCCGAGGGGCTTTGGCTGGTTGACGTCCTGGAAAATTTAATCTGCAAAGAGTGGGAGTTGAATAGAAAAGCTGAAAGTGGATTCTTTCCCCGAATATTTTGTTTTCCGGTATTACTATTTTTATTTTGCGGTATCTGTCAATGTGTCAAGACAGCTAGGAGCCCGGCAAATGAGGTACCTTTGGACATGTTGGAAAGATCTATGCTAGTTGATTTTGCTGCTTACCACCGTAAATAGCTTGAATGGAAAGCTAAATGGCTCCAGGGAGGAAAATATGCCTGGATCCAAATGGACGCAACACGAACGAAGTAGTCGTCAAAGACTTAAGTGATTTCTTGCCCGAAATTTACACATATTTGCCCCGATGGATCGGCACTTTGGTCAGTGCGCTTGAGTTTTTGAGGCAAGTTTGTCTGCCATCGCTTCTTATATCTTTTTTTTTCCTTTGAGGAAAGAAACTTCAGCCTATATTCTCATTTATTCACCCCACCCCTTGCGTGAGGGGGGAGGGGGGTTGGTGTGGGGGGAGTGAATCCCTCTTTTCCAATTCGTATTTTACAAGTCTGTAGGACGGCTTCAAAAAACGGGTTTTTTTTTGTCAAATTTGTTACAATTCTTGCTTCAATCCTTACCGGACTAAAAATCACTAGATAACTAGGTCATGTCCAATATCAGTAAAATAAACGCTCACTAAACTTTAGCAGGACTGTTTGTAGCCTTAGAAGGACTAAACAAAATTTCTGAAGTCAAAACCTAAGGAACGGTGTTCAAAGCAGACACTGGCATTAGTGTATGACCGAAAAGCGTATGTGGCATTTGCCCCTCAAACAAACAAACTAATACCTTGAGCTCAAGGTTTGCATAGCTGACAAGGTAAAACGCCTTGATTATTCCTGTATAAAAACTCACGCCCCCCCTCCCCCCCCCCCCCCCACCCCCCAGGTCAAGCTCGATTGATATCCCAAGAGTACTTCCCTACTTTCCAAACAAAACTGATAGGGGAGCTCGCGAAAAATTCTGAGAACACTTCTCATAGGTATCTTTATGTTCACTTCTAAGATGCACCAGTTCTAAAACAACAAATAAACTAGCGCTTACAATTTTCAATGGATTATTTAGTTGACTTACAAATAGGTATTTTATTGCCTGAATACTCCAAACTTCCCTTAAAGGTACCGCGACCACTAACTAATCATAGATTTTAGAAACTTTACAATGGAAATTGATACAGTAAGAGGTGCTAGCAACATCGTTTAAAACTTCTTCTTAATTTAAATAAGCCTGAAAGACTGATCGGCTTGTAGCGATGTAGTTGTTCTATTTTCGAATGTTTACACAGTTAAACAAGAAAAAAATTCCACGTCGTCACCGTTCAAGGGGATTCTTCCTTTTTTTTGTCAGCAGTTCTGAATCATGCTGCCCGCTTCTCACCGTGTTTCGAACGCTCCTGAAGAGATGGACCACGATGGTCTACTTCCACGAACTGCCATCGATAAGGATCAAAGGAGCCGACATATTTCTCTTTAGCGACGTTCTGTTTGCCTCGATATGAGCTGGACCAAAAAACCTCATCGAATCAAAGGACGCTGATCTCGTGAAATGGGTACTTGTATCTGCTTCTAGCGTCGTCTGCACCTTAGCTTCGTTTGAGCCATGCTCATCTCTCTTTTCGTGCCATCGTCCTATTTCCCGGGCATTTTTTGGTGAAAGTTTTTTAATCCTCAAAATCTCGAGCACAGCTTTCCTAAAATGGCGGTCTCTGTAGCAGTAAATGAGTGGATTAACTAAAGAATTTGAAAGCATTAGTGTTTCCCCCACTCGCCATGACGACATTTTCAAAAGAACGGGAAAAACGTTTCCTAATGGATTCAGAGAAGCAACAGGAACGAAGGACAGAATCACGGCTGCTGTAACCATGGCAGTGGTTATTGCAACTCTCCTTTCCATTTTCATTGACACTAAAATGCTGGCCTGGAAAAGTTCGTTGATGTTTTGTTTTCGAATTTTAAGGAACACCATAAAGTAAAAATATACGATGAGTGCCAAGAAACAAGCCGTAGAAAAACCTAGAGCTAAAAACGAAGTCTCTCCTCTGAGTACCATTGAAATGAGGTTTGGAGTCAAAATGCATAGTATTGACGAAATCCAAGCTATTACTGCCAGCTTTTTTAAACGGCCTTTAGTCAATATACTTCTATAGTCCCTCCATCTTCGAATGGCCACGTACCGCTCCCATGCAATGATCACCAGATGGACAAGTGAAACATACGACATAGTAAATGTGACAAAGGCAGTTGCCACGTCTAACTTGCAAATATGCTGACCAGTAAGAATTTGATAGGGAAGTAATAATCCATCTATAGCAGATAACGGCACGCATATACCACCTACGAGAAGGTCGGTAACGGCCATACTTGCCAACAGGATATTGGAAAGAGTTCGCAGTCCTCTTCTTTTCATTATTGCTATGATTACTAGCGCGTTCAAAAGAACTGCTGTGGGTGAGATCATAAAAGAAACAGCAGCAAAAATCCATGGAGTAATGGTGTCATGCACGTCCCATGTTAATTCTGGAACGTGTGGACAAGTAAATACCGACCTGGTCGTATTCGATAAAGCGATGCTCGTTTCTGTTTCGTTGTGATTCATTGTGAAGTCTTTCTAAATCTTATTTTCCAACAAGCCCCTTCAGGCTATGAGGCATCACCGCAAATTAAACGGCCTTTTGCGCCTTGGCTTTATAAGGACGAGAGTAATTCCATTATAAAGTTTTGCTATTGTCATAAGATTTAAATCTTTTTTTTGTTGTTGTTATTGTTTTTTTTTTATGTCAAACAAACACGTTTACCGACAATGGGTAGGATAGCTCATTACCCATCTATAACATTAATCGGAAGTATAGTCTCGTCAGTAGCACTATCTGACTGAGTAATTTCGCGCCTTCTTTTTCAACCACTTTGTTTTTTTCTTTTAGAAACAAAAGTCTATTCAAACAAATTTGTACTTCCGTACATCTTCTCTTTGCCGAAAGTGCGTTTTCAATAGGCGAATTTCAGTGAAAAGAATAATTCATTTGTTTCCTTGAATTTTCAGTTCATTTCATAGTCAGCATTTTCTTTGTTTTAAGGAAGCTTGTTACTTTGCTTACGGAAGAAATTTAAAGTGTTTCAGTCCACTTAAAGTTTACCTTTTACCCTTTCCATTCAAGGAGAGTAAAGCTGTCATTCAGCAAGCTTATACAATATCAGATGGCACTTGAAGGATTTTTTTGAGGTATTACTCTGTACTGTTTCTACCAGTGGTTGCGTACTAGCAGGTGTGACAACAGTGAATACTGTAATGTTCGATATAAGGAAGTGAACTTGTTGTTAATCGGTTTCTTCGAGGGTACATTTAGGTCATATCTAGGGTTATGGCCGTGGTTACGTACGTTTTACTGTTCGCGTATAAGCAAGTTTAAGGATTTTACCATTCTTAATTCTTGAAGTTTGGGGTATTTTTTCTGTAGGTAGTCGCAGTTGGAGAGGTACCCTTCCCAAAGGGTGTGGCTAGCTTTGTTCTCGCTGCAAGCCCAGCCGTAACCTGCGAGCAAGCTCTACGGGGGGCGCTCTGGCGGCGGGGCGGAAAAAGGAAGGAGAGCTAGTAACTACGTCTCTGGAGTCGAGGCGAAATGCTGATTGGCGGAGATGATATTAGTAATGACATCATTGCCTTTAGCACGTATTTTTCAATGTTTGTTTACATTCGCGCCCGTTTCCGCTTCGCGCTGATTGGCGGAAATCTGACAGCTCGTCGACTGGGAGCCACAGGGGAATTGGAGGTGGAATTCAAATTTTTTTTGTTTATTTATTTATTTACACATTTTGCCTCGTAAAATAAATATTACAGAAAGAAAAAGAAAAAGATACTACGATTGCAATTTACATGGCAGGAAGGGCTTCAATAATAGTTCAACATTAAATGTAATATTAAGTGATTTAAGTGTCATTGTCTGAAAAAGTGTTCCAGGGGCCAAAAGTTGTGGT
>NC_133202.1:29511497-29568997 GCF_958299795.1 Porites lutea
GTCCACATGTTCCACAATTAGAATGGGACGTAAACGACACCATTTCTCCTTGGATATTTGCCGCTTTCGCATCTATAATCTCACTGGCTGCAGTTCTTTTGAATGCGTTAATAATCATCGCAATCAATAAAAAGGGAGAACTGCAGAGACTCTCCAACATCCTGTTGTCAAGTATGGCCATTACGGACCTTCTAGTAGGTGGTATATGTGCACCGTTATCTGCTATAGATGGACTATTACTTTCCTATCAAATTATTTCTCGTCAGCATATTTGTACCCTATACGTGGCAACTGCCTGTTTTACAGTGACCTTGATATTTTGTTCAGTTGTCCATCTGACATTAATTGCATGGGAGAGGTACGTGGCCATTCGAAGATGGAGGGACTACAGAGTTATTGTGACTAAAGACCGCTTAAAAATGCTGGCAAAAACAGCTTGGATTTTAGGAACAGTTTTTATTTTGAGCCCAATCCTCATTTCTGTAGCGTTCACCGGACAGACTAGCTTTCCAATTCCAGCTGTTTCCACATGTTGTATGCTAGCACTCATAGTATATTTTTACTTCAAGGTGTACCTTGAAATTCGCAAACGAAAATTCAATCAAATTTCTCAGGTCAGCGTAGAAGTGTCAATGAAACTGGAATACAGAGTGGCGAAGACTACTGCTCTGGTTACAGTAGCCCTGATTCTTTCCTTCATTCCTGCTGCTATTCTGTCTTTATTGGGAAGATTTTTTCCCGCACTTCGTAAAATGTCGTCATGGTGCGTTGGGGAAACGCTAATGCTTTCAAATTCTTTGGTTAATCCACTCATTTACTGCTACAGAGACCGCCATTTTAGGAAAGCTGTTTTTGAGATTTTGAGGATTAAAAAACCTGAAACAAAGAATGAAGGGGGTATAGTACGATTCGTCGAACGAAAAGATGTGCGTGGTTCACCGAATGAAAGGGAGGCGATTATTCAAGAAGTAGATAAAAACATCAGTTTGATAAGATCAACGTCCTCGTATGATTTGACCTCATATCGAGCTCAAATCGAACCCAATAGAACATCGGTTAGGAGAACAAGGTCGGCACCGTTGATCCTTGTAGATGGCAGTTTGGGTGTGGGCCCTTCACAGCGTTCGAAACATGGTGAGAAGCGAGAAACATGATTCAAAATTGCTGGAGAATGCAGGGGGCATAATACGATTCACCGAACGACAAGTTGTGCGTGGTTTACGGAAAGATAGGTTGCAGATTAAACAACTTAAAGATAAAAATATCCGTTTGACAAGACTGAACATCCAATGATCTGAGCCGATTTTTGATGAGGCCAGTACAACGTCGGTTATGAGAACTATGTCGGCTCCTTTGATCCTTGTAGGAAGCAGTTCGTGCGTAGACTAACGCATGACTACCATCGGCCATCATGGTAAATGGCGCCATTAAGCGCGTTCGAAAGACGGTGTGAGCGAGAAACATGATTCAGAACTGCCGACACAAAGAAAGTATCCCCAAGAAATTAGTATTTAGCGCATTGGTTACTCCTCTTTTTTAAGGGGGAATCTCATTTATTTCAGGAGGGATGCATTAAAGCAGAATTGAGATAAAGACAAAAGTCCATGACGTCATCGATGTTAATGTATTCTTTCTCAAATTAATGAGATTCCCCCTAAAAAAAAAACGAAGTAACCGGTGCGCCCTATACTACTCTACTGCTTTGGTTACAACAGCTTCGTTCCTGATGTTTATTTGTCTTTATTAGGAAGAGCACTCCCCGTTCTTTTAAAAATGTCGTCATGGCGTGTACACACTAAACCGGATATCTTTTAGCGATCAACACCTATCCGATATGTGACTCTCCACTCAAGAGATCGGCACGCCGCAGCCCCGCTCCGTTACAGAAATCGCGCCACCACAACCGTTCTTGTGTGTAAACAGGAGCCCTATTCGTGGGGACGCAAAATCTTTCCGGTATAGTGTGAACAGACCCTAAGGCCTTCAAATTCTTTAATTAATCCAGTCATTTACTGCTAGAGAGACCGCCATATTAGAAAAGCTGTACTTGAGATTTTGAAGATTTAAAAATAATAATTATTACATTTTTTGAA
Source organism: Porites lutea (assembly GCF_958299795.1). NCBI lineage: Eukaryota > Metazoa > Cnidaria > Anthozoa > Scleractinia > Poritidae > Porites > Porites lutea. Next base: position 29,513,591 of record NC_133202.1, read on the forward strand.
ACATATTATTCCTTTTCTCTCAATGCGTTTACAGAAATAGAAACCTATCATGGCCGAAGGTTACAATCAATATATTTAAAAATGCGAAATGCTATAATGCTAAAAATGCTATTTAAAAAAAATGATATAAAAATGCTAAGAAAAGCTATAAAGAAATGTTATAAAAATGCGTCCTGTAAAGAGATGGGTCTTGAGCTTCCTTTTAAAAGAATCTAAGGAATTAGATGTTCTAATATTTAAAGTACACCAAGGAACAATGGGCACATAGAACGATTCACCGAAGAAAAAGATGTGCGTGGTTCACTGGAAGATAAGGTGCAGATTTTACAAGAAGTAGATAAAATTATCCGTTTGACAATATCAATATTCAATGATTTGACCCGGTTTTTTGATCGAGCTTATATCGAGCCCAGTACAACGAGAGCTATGTCGGCTCCGTTGATCCTTATAGCGGGTCGCAGTTTAGGCGTAGACGAACGTCCGTAGTTCTATTGGCCATCATGTTCCATAGCTCAAAGAGCTTTCGGAAAACGGTGAGAACCGAGAAGGGTGATCCAGAACTGCTCACAATAAGAACAGATCTTCAAGAACGTTGACGACCTTGGAATACAGGAGGTAAGAAAAAATGTCGAAACATCACTGTATTTTCTACCCAAGAGCCTTGGAAACGCATACAAGCACAAAACATAAGCAAATCCGATCTGTGGAATTTACACTGAGTTAACAAGTTTCTATAGCTACAACTCGAGCTAAGTAGATAGCTGTAGGGACTGTAGATACAACTAGCAACGTATTATGCTCAGTTTTATTGCTCTACTTTATTTAATGTCCACCGTAAAAATGTTTCTGCGTTTTTCTCGTCGGATTTTTTGTTATTTATTGATTTGTTTTACTTTCAGAAACTTTTGAAATATAACAGTTACATAATCTTTGTAAGCACCATTTTTAACTTTAAAAAATCTGATTCAAATAGAGTGTTTTCACTCACGTGGCCAGCATCTATGCAAATTTATTGGAACAAAAGAAAGCGTTTGCATACGAAAAGAGTTCAAATCCCACAGGACCTGTTTGGGACACCAACGTGGCCGCCGTTTCATTGTTTTGGAACACCAATATGGCGACCGTGACGTCATGTGAAAACACTCTATTAATAAGTGGAAAGTGAATTTAATAATAACCTTGTCTTTATTAATATTTTCTACTGCAAAAGTGTTTCATTATTCACTCTACTGCTTGATTCAGTTTCATTTCCATTTGGGAAATTGAATTATTGACATAATAAAATGTTCTTCCCTATGCAAAATCTTCATCGATCACTTGAAAGTTGAAATATAAGTTTATTTGTCTGTATTAAAGTAATTGCACTTTTATTTTGTTGACTAAATTTTTGCCTCTAATTAAAATTTATATTTCAGTTTAAGGGCATTAGGTATAAATTCTCTCGAACAAAAATAAAGCTTATTAAATTAACTGCAGCGGGATAAAATAAGTCTTTAGTGACGGCAATATTATTTTTTAGCCATTTAAAGCTACATGTAAAAGCGATGCTCAGGCAGAAGCGCTTTGGTTTTTGAAAAAGAGAATTCCTTTGTCTCACTCGTTACAAATTTGAATAACAAGAACCATGATTGTAAACAGTAATGTCTTTTTTTGGCAGAAAACAGATTCAAGAAGAAGCATTTGGTTAAAAATTCGTTTTTATTATTAACTTCTCCTTGTGCCCTGTGTAGCTGCAGCTGGCCGTCACCAAAGGTTTAAATTGATGTTTTGTTTTAAAAATGGAATGTTTGTCACAACAAATTAAGCGCACTGTCGGGATCGCTCTTGCTCTCGCTCACTTCAACGGTAGCACCGAAGAAAACGTGATTTGCTTGCCCTCATTTAGCAGAGCTTTGCTTTAAAGTGCTGTAAACGGTGGTTCTAGTTTTTTACCATGAACATAATCCTGGTTATCGAAGAATGTAGGTGCGATTCCATTTTGAAGCTTCCGTGCACTGCTTTCCGCGCACCGCTTCCCTTTGTTGTATCTTATCAGTCAGTCTACTTCAATGAAATTCTGTAACTTTATTGTATGCATTGTTACCAGTTACCATGAACTAGACATAGAAATAAATTTGACTGTAATATTTATTCTATCAAATTGGCTTTAATTTAATTTTAAGAAAAGAAATGAACATAGTTGAAGTTAATCATTCATAGGGCCAATGAATTTTGTCTCAGATGAAATAGGAAACCGCATTGTGAAAAAAAAGGAAACCATAAAGGAAACCAATAGTGAGCATTTCAGCGAGAAAGAAGACACCAAGGTACTAGAACAGCTGACATTATTAATTGTTCAGATAAATAATGAACTATCCATGTAATTCTCTGTAAAATTGAATTTTTTTTTTGTATTTGTAATCTTTTAATCGCGAAATTTTTATAATGGAATTAATTTTCATCAATTATCTTATAAACTCAGGAGAGCCGAGGAGAAAAAAGCTGCCTTTGCCTCATAGCTTGAAAGTGCTTGTTTACTGAACAATCAGCTTTAAAAAAAGTGTTCGACATGGACCACAACCATTTGACCCCATTGTCAAACAGATAAAGGCTAGGGTAATATTCAATCCAATACAGACTTTGTCGTACAACTCCTTCTAATTTTTTCTCTTTTTTGTTTCATTTTATAGGCTTGGAAAATTGATGTAAATTAACAAGCTTTCATATGTTAAAAATATGTACAGAGTTTTTTTAACAATACCAATAGCGTTTTAATCTAATTTCTCTTTGTCGTCATTATGTCAATAATATTTCAATTTCAGTAATATAAAGTATTGAAGGTAATATTGTTTCCATAATTAAATAAAATATATTTTTACAACATAATTTAATCCTAATTAAACTCAATTTTACAGTGAGCTACAAACTATTAAAGGCGATCAGCCCTCTCGAGACTAAATATGCACCCGTTTATAAATCAAACACCACATTCCATTCACTGTCCAGAGCCAGTTGCCTTGTGCTCACAGAGCTCTTGATTTTATCTCTTTTGGTAAACAGGGGGTTGTTGTACATGACTAGGTGGTCCTCTACTTGCCTTGAGCCGTCCTCGCCCCTAAATAAAACGAAAAAGATAAAGCATAATATTTTCTTTCATGTTTCCCAAGCCAATTACAAAGTACCAAAAAAGCAAACGGAAGATGTATCTTTACTCTCGAAATCATGACTTTCGGAACTTTATTAGCCTCACAAAACAGCCGACATTTGGCGACGCTAAAACTGGTTTCCCCGCCAAATGACGTCTGTTCTCAGTGAGAAACGAGGGCAGAAATTCCATACTGCGTCTGATTGGTTGAATCAAATTTCCCACGCGGCACGTCCAATCAGAAGCACTACCCAGATCTGGGTAATGACGCGTCATCAGTGTGGAATTTCTGCCCTTGTTTCTCAGACGTCATCTGGCGGAGAAACCAGTGGTAGTGTCGCCAAATGTCGGCTGTTTTCTCAGGCTACAACTTTACCTAAGGTTGTTGTCAACTTACCAAGAAACCTCTTGGACTTTAAAGAACATGTCGTTCATCTCATACTGAGAAAGTACGTCGGTGGACGGATTCACTCTACCACTAGGGCGTCTGTCCAGTGAACTTCCCAAGTCATTTCCTTTCTCATTGTGTTGCCGTTTATACTGAAATGGCTGCTTACGGTGTCGTGATCTACAGCTAAAGGATATCATGACTAACGTGAGAACCATAATCGACTCAATACTTCATTATGACCAAAACCTTGAATAAAGCGTGCCGCACAGTGAAACCGAACGGTCCCCTGAAATGGCCAATCACAGCAGGCGTCCTACGAAAGATAAAATAATACCGACAACATTTGATGACTCCCCGCGTCTTCACACTCAACAGTTTACTCCTATGTTGTTGTGTCCGTTTTACAGGCGCGCCTTTTACGCCAATCATAGAGAGCACATTTTATTTCAATAGACGTTCGCAAATTACTTTACACAGCTTTTATTAAAAGCGAAAGTTTTTTGATATTTTAACAGTGTATGCTTACCTCAAAAGAACAATCACAGCTATAGTGATGAGGCATAAAAGAAGAGCAAAGCCGCCACTGATCAAACCGATTCGTGTTTTTGTCATCCACGTTCTCCGAGCTTTACTTTTGCTTTGTTTCTCTATGGGAAGTATTCCGCTATCAGAGGGTAGCTTGGATGTAAAGCGGATCTCTGTGCTTTCTAACCTGGGAGCTGTAGTGGGAGGAGACGCTGTTTCAGGTGGACCAGTAGTAACTCCTGAAAGAATAACAAAATGAACATTTCAAAATCAATCTGGAGGAATTCATATTGGTTGAAAAGAGAGACTATAAACAACTCATATCTAGTCTTGCAAATTTGTAACTTTCGTAACCATTCATCAGGAGGAGGCGTAAAATGTGTGCAATGGCCACAATCGGTTTCGGCTAAACGGCTTTTATGGGGGTTTTCGTTTTGTTTTGTCGATTCTTGGTTAAAAGTGTATTTTTTTACCATCCTTATTACGATTGGTAAATATTTTTAAAGCAATTAATATGGCCCTTTTTAATAAGGCTGGCTAAAAAGCACCTCCTTTCCTGCCATTCCATACATAAGTCATTATTTTCAGTAATCCGTCCTGACACTGGACTCCTTCAGTCGATAGAGCGCAAGACCTAGTTCAGTCGATATGAGGAGAAGCAAAACAGAGTCGTCAATCAGTGCTTTTGTGCAAGATACATTGACACTCAAATGAAGTGCGTTTTCTTTACCACAGTCAGTTTGATTCCCACGTCACAAATGAAATTGCAGCCATGAACACTATAAATTGATTAAGGGGAATCAGGAAAGGCTGGGCCAGTTGTCTTTCGTTTTGCTTGTTATGCTTGCGGAAGGGATTTCCTGCGAGTCTTACTTATGCGTACAGCTAACTAAAGTAATATGACGTCATAATGCAAATGATTTGTCATAAACTTACTGTGAAGACACTCCTCTCCTTCCCACCCTTCAATGCACACCTTGTGACCTGTTTCCGTATGGCAGGTGTAGTGTCCTTGATAGCTGTCTTGTGGTCTGCAGAATATCGTGCAGTTAGGGCCAAACCAATATTTGTAGCACAACTTGCTTCCATCAGAGACATCACAGGTGTAGTGGCCAGTGGCATCATCTTTAGAGACACACCTTACGGAGCAGTTAGCACCATACCAGTCTTGGTGACAAATCTTAGATCCGTCTATTGGCCCGCAATCATAATGCCCCTTGGAGTCATTCCTTGGAGCACAGTGGGTAGAACAGTGCGGACCGTACCAGTTGGTGTGGCACATCTTACTGCCATCGCTATGATCACACAGATAATGTCCCTTGGAGTCATTTCTTGGTGCGCAATACACCGTACAGTTTGGCCCATACCAGTGTTTGTGACATATCCTGGTCCCATCTTCAGCACTGCAATAGTAGTGTCCTTGTGAGTTATTCATTGCTTTGCAATACCTCTTGCACTCAGTTCCAAACCAGTTCTCCAAACAAACTTTGCTACCATTAGTCTTTTCGCACAAGTAATGTCCGCCAGAATTATTGTGAGGCGCGCAGAAGAGAGTGCAACGCGGTCCATGCCAGTTGCTATGACACTGTTTACTGCCGTCGGTCTTATTGCAGTTGTAATGACCAAGCCAGTCGTTATCTTGAGGAACACAGTTTGCGCTGCAATTTTCTCCATACCAGTTTTGGTGACAAATCCTTTGTCCTGTTTGTGGATGACAACTATAATGACCTTCAATATCATTCTTCGCAACGCAATACACGGTACAGTTCCGACCGTACCAATTGCGAGAACATATAACGCTTCCATTAACTGTGCACTCGTGTTGGCCAAATGAATCATTTCGAGATTTACAATGCACATTACAGTTTTCACCAAACCAGTCTGGTAAACACTCTTTTGCTCCTGTGTCAATATGACAAGTAAAATGGCCCATTGAATCGTTTCTTGGCAAACAGAAAACGTCACAGTTCCTTCTAAACCATCCCACCAGGCATTCTCTTTTTCCAGTGGTAGTGTTACACGTATAACCCATAGACGAATCATTTTTGGGATTACAATCGCATGATGGACCAAACCAACCTTTCAAACACAACCTTTTCCCAGTTGAGTCACACGTATAACCTGAGGATGAATCATTGGTTGGCTTACAATACAAATTGCAGTGATTTTTTCCGAACCAATTTTGCAAACAAATCTTTTGTCCTTGCGAATTGCAAGTGTAACCCGCCACAGAGTCATTTCTAGGCAAACAATGCACTTTACAACTAGAGCCATACCAGCCATGCAGACAGGCCTTTCTTCCTGTACCAGGCTCACACGTGTAGTGCCCGTGTATAGAATCATCATGGGGTGTGCAGTATACCTTACAGCTCGACCCATGCCAACCAACTCGACAAATAATGTGACCAGTAGTTTTATTGCAAGTATAGTGACCCGCAGTATCGTCGTTACGTTCTACACAGTGTGTGGTACAGCTGGGCCCATAATAGTCTTGATTACATTGCACAGAGTATTGCAGCACTGTCGTGGAGGGGTTGCCTCCTAGAATTACTTGTTGCCACTTTACTGGTGACGCCCAGGATGAGGGAATAACAGCTATCCTGCGTTCATACCTATCCACGAGATCATCTGAAAAATGGTCATCGTCCATAGCCTCGACTCTCACTACAAATGAGCCCTGAAAAATAGATCATTTCTCTGAGTGTGAAATGATTAAGCACTTGTTAAGGCAAGAAAGTCATGAGATCTTAAGAATCGAATTCAAAGCCCATTCATACGTCGTGCTTCCACCGTGCTGAACTCAGTTGTAAAGGGTTCAACAGACGTATAACAGAAGCGCGACTTCAATTGAGACGTCACGTCGTGCTTCTGTCGAACTTAAATATATGAACGAAATATCAAGTCAGCAGTAAATGAAACAAAAATATACATTTTTAAAAACTTATTTCCGAAATTTATGAATTTAGTTCGACACGGAATAAGCCGAGTACCAGAGTCATGTAGCGAGGCAGACTTGTCGAATTGCTCTGCCGAACCAAGTTCAAAACTTTGATTCAAAAGTCGTGCTTTTGCCGTGTTTTTGTCGACCTTTATTTAAAAATTGAGTCAGACATGGTAGAAACACAACGTATGAACTGACACTAAAAACGATTTGATCAATCAAATTAAACATGAAAGTCAAAGATGACCGTGGTCTTTCTAGTTTGCTTTCCTCCTTTTCAAGCCCACACTAAAGCTTATTAAACCCGGGCACTTTAATAAGCAACTCCCCACTAACTGCGGCCCAGTTTTAATTGCGCAAAGCAGTCTCTGGAAAAGGACACAATTCTTTAACAAAAAGTTGTATTTAGTAATGATTGTCAAGGGTCTGGTGTAACAAATACGGTGCCCTGTACAATGATGATATTGTCCTTCACCAAGTGTTTCAGTGATGCCGCCATTTGAATATTTATGAAATAAAATAAATTACCAAGGCCGGTTGCCTTTTCAGTTTTAAATTATGCCCCCCCCCCCCCCCCCCCCTCTGCAGTTAGCCCCCTCTTAATAATGACTGGTAAAAATTAGTTCCCTATGGGTTTATTAGAGAGTTTAGGGTAATACGTCAAATTACCTTCCATGAGGAAAACGCCCATACTACAGGATTCCTTCCACCACTTGAAAACGCCTCGTTTACTTTGAAGACAATATACTTCGTGTTATCGTAGGTTTTTGTAGTTGCATAAGCAACACAAGATCCTCCAGAAGTTTGCTTCAGACAAATGTTTAAATAGTAATCACAGCTCCTGCATGTTGCGTCACAACATTGCCCGTTTAGGTCTACGTTGGAGGGATTTGAGAAGCTCTTCAAAAGAACGGATAGTTTACCTCCTGGACCTCCTGATATGAGTACCTTTATGGACATTAAAAAAGAGCTACACTTAATTATTACAGCGTTACAAACGAGCAAATGAACAGTAAACTTTAACTATGAAAAGACAATCACTAAGTATCTCAAAATCATTTCCTTAAGAAGCAGATTGTTGCAGATAGATCTATGGTTGTCTAAATGAAGTCTAAGTTTTTCTTTTTGTGCTGCGAACAAAAATTTCAAGAGGAACATGCAAGAAATTGGCTCCCTTCATGTGCAACAACTAAAGCATATGCAAGTACTGTCCGTTACTTTTTCGTCAATTAATTTTCTTGATTTTTAAATTGAAAAATTACTCCAAGCTACTTGAGAAAACGTGATACAATAAAAAGAAAGGTAGTATGAAACTACAAAGCGGATAACACCATTTATTTGACACTGCCTTTTGGTGCGTGACTGCTGTCCGGAAGCATTATTGTCAGCTGAAAGACCGACTTCTCGAGCGATTCAAGAAGCCGCCCTCCGGAGATAAACTTGGGGGAGGACAAGACTTTTTTTGGCATTTTCTTTCAATTTGTGACATTAAATGTACTTTTAACAAAAAAAAGGTATTTGTCTTGGATTTGGGAAAAAAACATCTTTTAATCTTTTTAACTGTTTGTATCCTGTTTATCTTTCAAACAGGAATAGGTTAAAGTCTTTCTTAAGTCAACATGAACTGGACTCATATATTGTCCTGGTAAGACCGGATATTTTTCTAATTCAGAGGCCAGGTTAAACTCACAAAAAGATTTAAGTTGATATTTCCCCAAAAGATAAAAAGATATTTTCGCTGCTTAGGACAACCTAATAAGTCGAATCTTAATCTTGCTTTTTTAACTTCCGACATGAAATGAACACTAGCTCGAAAAAATTGCACTTTTGCAAGCATAAATACCGTTTATTACTCGTGTGCAATAATGCTTTAAGTCTTTAGAAGACCTCACGGTTTCAGGGTCACGGAACAATCCACGAAGAGGACTGACAGCTTGCAAATTACAAAAAAACGTTACCTCATTTTAGATTGGTTCTTGTTTATGGTTCTTTAATGGACGACCATCATTGAGGCTTTCGTGGTCATTAAAGAGCTCGAGCCAAACAAGGTGGAAACTATTTGTTGCTCCTTTAACTGTTCAGTGCGCGCTTAGGAGTTCAACGAAATGAGCTACCCCTATCAAGCGGCTTTGTGGTAACTTTTAGTAATGTGTTAAGAATTTTCTCTTGAGCACCCCGCCAATCTAATAGGGCAGCCCTCTCTCCCCTAGTCTATTGCACAGCCGTTTTAAGTGTCGTCACGCAACGCTCCTCTAGGGGGGAAACGGCAGTGTAGCAGACTACCTCTCCCCAGGCCTTTAAAATCACCTTCAGCTGGGGTTGTACTCATGTCGTATTAAACAAGGTGTCCTTTTCGCTCTTCTGTCTTAGTAACAGGATATCAAAATCACCTTTCTCTTAGTAATGGGGCTTTATTTTCTCTGAGATTTGCATTTGCTGTGATGGGGGTCGGTCGGGTTTGAACGACCTTCCGTCCAAAACGGCGCAAAAATGGGTATTACACGAGAAGAGATTAGGAATCTTTTAAAAGAAGCGATAGAACCCTTAGAACGAAAGTTAGACAATCTGAACAACGTATTTCAAAACTGCTTCTTTGGAAATAAATTCTATCTCAATTCTCTAAAACTTTAAATTCTGGAGAACTGGCTAGAAAATCTTAGGATTATTTCAGCTCCAGGCCTTATTAAGTACAAATAAATTTTTTTTTTCTTTCTTTCATGTATGCAATTAAGTACAAGGCGAATAAAGGTATTGTTGTTGTTGTTGTTGTTATATTAAAACTGATTATTCTGGATCAAGTTATGAACAAATAACCCACCTCCTTTATAACCTTATCACTGAGTCAGGGAAAAAACACTCTGCAATACATTGGCGCTTTTATTTCATGGAGTGGGGTCACAAATTCATCTTTGTTTTCACTCGAAAAGGTCTAGAGTCTAACAAATATAACCCTTTGACTCCCAGAAGTGATCTGCATGTAATCTCTTTGTAATTTTAATACATTGTCCGGCAGACAGGTGATGAGAATAAGTAAATGTATCAGCTAGAGGATGATATCTTGATATGACCCCAGATTCTCGTAAATAATGTACAAGGAAACGAATAGCAGCCAGACAGGAGAATTACTAGTCAGATCTTAGGCGTTAAAGGGTTAATGGCGCATCCCCTTGAACCCCTTCTTCGGGCCATGAAGTACTTTACAAGGCACATCACAGTTCTAGGACAGGTGGCTGAAAATTTGCAGTTTTAGGTTTTTATATTAAGAATTTGTTTTAATGCAATTAACGAAAAATTCCTCTTAGGCTTGCGTTTAAAATTCATTTTACCTTTACTTCTTTCCCTTCGTTTCTTCTTTCCGGACACTTGTTCAACAGAGCTGAATTTGGACCGCCTTAAAAACCAGGCGGAAATCGTTTACAAAAGTCAGTATATTTGTTATAACTACATCGTAGTTTGTTGAAAACCTATCCAATGCAGCTTAAATGTTTATGAGCATTATATCACGTTCTTTTTGGCAGGTAGAGCATCTGTGTTCTGGCTTGTATTGAACATTATGGCACGTTATCTGCCTCGAAGCAACTTTTATTGACAACTTAAGGTTTAGGAAATGAAATAATGCAGCTTGAAACAGCGAGGAGTTTCAAAGGCTACTAAAACATCCGGTTTTTAAGTTATGGAAGGAATGTAACTCTTTTAAATTGATTTAGAATGGCCTCGATCGCAAACAGGAAAAGTTATCGAATATCAACCAATTATCCGCAGACCTCACAGAGAGCGTAACAAACAGGTTAGGCCCGGCAAAATATAGAGGTGCCCAGAGGGCAGTAACTTAATCAATGAAATTCTCATCTTCAACTCGTGTAAAAGAGTTTGGAGGCTGTGTTTTACGAATAGGAGGAGAGCGAATTTGTGCATATAAGCATCCTTTCAACGATAGTTGTCAATAAACTGAATGGAAATTTTATAAAAAAGGTATGACTACTGCAAATTACAAAAGGCCCGGAAATATAAAGATACATGAGATACAAACTATAAATTATATTCGGTGCCAAGTTCAAAGTCTATAAAGATGCACGCGAACAAAATGTTGCGAAGGATTTTTCTCTGCGGACGTATTACTTATCTAAAGAAAAAGTTGACGGTAGCTTAACTTACCTGAAAACTGATGAAAACGGATAAAAGTAGCCCGAAAGTAGAGCTCGTAGCTTTTGAAAATGCCATTTAGCCAGTGTGATGTATCGTGAATCGTTTTATGGCTTCAATAATACTAGAGGTATACACAGAAGAAAAAGTACACTACTCAGAATGGCAGGAATACGCGCGGACAAGCTCCTCACGAACGCTCATTAAAATAAGTCCTTCAATGCGGTAAGCACTGCCTCCAAAAACCAGTTTGTTGACACTTGTTCTGATTTTCTGCGCACGTGATCAGGAGATTTCGCGCGTGCTAACGCGATCGAGTTGTGTAATCACAGCAGTGCCGTTATCAATGACCCCTCTCTCTCACGTACGCTAGCCTCGCTTAGCGTTCAGCAACAATGGCTTTAATAAGGGAGGAAGATCACCCGTAGATAAAAATAACATTAAATAGCATGTTTTATTAGATCTTGAGGTTCGTGCGGTTTGTCATGGTTTGCCGGTTTTGAAATAGAAACAACTTGGTTAACTAGCCTAAGAGAGGGCTTAAATGAAAGCCTCGCGGCAGGTTATTACATCCAGATGCTTTAAAAAAATCACGTAAACATTACGTCAAGCTACGCTCGCAGCCTCGATTTTATCTCCCTAGAATTGTAAGGGGCTTAAAGGGAAGCTTACGAAATGGAATAACTAATAAGAACTACAACTCCTCGAACAAGGGTATATGATTCACAAGGGACATACTCGGGTAGTTTAGATGCAAGTTCTGTGTGGCTAGGAGGGCAGGTTCGGCTACATAACTCTAAATTTTGGGTGGAGCCTGGCCTAAACCAAATCAGAGGTGTTCCCTGAGTACTATGAAACTACTTCGCAATTCAAAGCCGTTTTGCAAAGGTCTTCTCCCGTTTTAGAGTTCGTGATAGGTGTTTCACAATGCAACCCTACATGCTGTATGCTATGAGATAGCATTTCAAATAGATATAGAATCGTACTATTGCGTCAGTGTTTCGTGACATTTATCGTTGTTAGTCTCCAAAGCAGGGGCGTGACGTCAGATAAAGCAGAAAAAGGAGATGGTTATGCTATTGATTTCGAACCCTCTGTGTGCAATCCGCGTGTTCTTAGATTCTGGGTCACGATCGAACAGGCACAACAATGGAACAGAAAATCCTGTTTGTTATTTACTTATCTTTCAAGAGCACTTGACCTGGGTACTGACATAAAACTAAAACCCGAGACGGAAGACGAGTTACAAAACAACTGAAACAGCTTCTAAGCGTGCAGAAGATTGACCAAAGCATAATGAAGGTGGATATTAACATAGTACTTCGTTTTGCAATGGGCGAGCTACGACAAACAGAGATTGAAAACTGAAGGACTGGCTTGTTATATGGACAAAAATAGATCTAGTCTGCTTGGACCTGTCTAATTGGGGGAAATAACAAAAATAAGATCCTTAACGACAGTTGCAAAGTACTTTGCTGTAGGGGCCGCTTGGAGCTAATTATATCAGTAACAAGCAATCCAGTTTGACTCAGCTCAACTCAGTACATACATGTTCAGTTCTCTGCGTTTCGCAACCAAAGAAAAATGTAGCGTTGCTGAAATCTTTCCGGTTCACGAGCGTCGAAGGTCACATCCTTCGTCCAAGCAGATCGATTTCTCTTCAAGTAGATTATAAAGACTTACCAGGTAATCACTGATCGCTGCAACCTCCGGGTGCTGCAAACAAATTTCTATTCCTTTTCAGTTGTTTCTTCTCCTTTGCATATGACAAAACGCAAATGGACTGAGTTTTAATTAATACTCGCTTGACGAGCTCTCATCGCATGAAAGCAGAGAAAGGGCTTGAAAATTTAAATCGACTTATTTATTTTTCATTACTATTTTTTTCTCCTAAATTTAAGATATTCTTCCTCTAATCTTTCGTTTGTCACAACTTTATAAAATGTAATTTAATTATTGTAACTGCTCAGCTGGTTTAGCTTTTTGCTATTCCAAGACATAAAACTGTTCACCCCAATATTCTTTAACACCCAAAACAAAAGAATTACATCCGTGTTACGTCAAATGAAATCCTCTTGTTTTGTACACTTTTAGACCTAGTCACACGTCTTCATTGAACTTAAAAAAATGACACTTACTCAACCAACCATCTGTGCCAAAGTCATATGAAAACTGGGTATATTTTTACGGAAACTTATAAGATAGACATGTTTGTTTGTTTATGTTGTTTTTTTCTGTGCGAATGTTAAGTTTGAAAGGATTGGAGTGTTGTTGGACTCAAGGGCAAGGACTCGTTATCCATTTTCAATACAAACATAATGATTGTTGGCCTGTCGGACCACTTTAAGGCTAGAGGGTTATCTGAGACAATGCAAGGTAAATGTGTTTTTCTTATACTGTGTTTATTTGACTCTCATTGTTACAAGCAGACTGGATTTCTTTGACTCAGCGTCTACGTCTTCTCCATCCATTGTTACCTCCTAGAGACCGCCTCAACCACGACGACAATAGCTCGTATTAAACCTTCCCTTTGCAACATTTTGCCTGAAGTTGTTCAGCACGTTTCCTGCAGGCTTGTAGCGGGCAACCACATAGGTACACCCTCTCGAGACTGCTTTTCCTATTCCCAGCTCCACACTCTTTTTCCACACCACCTGGGTAAAGTGCCCAGTGCGACCATCCCATCCGGGATTGTTAAAGTTGAACTCACACACTTCTTTGTACCTGTGAAAATATAGTTTAGCACAGTCGTACGTTAAGAAAGAAAGTCCTTTTTTGTTTTTTTTGTGATGCCCTTGCGTAAGTGAAATTTTTTTAAATTCCATTAATATATTTTTGCGACAGCCATGAGATTTGTCGAGATTCTCATATTTTTCGTGACTTTTGTAGTGTCGTTGATGCCTCCTTGGCTTGCTAACAGGTGACTAAACGGCCATGTTGGAGGTCATGTGTAGAACTTGCGTACAAAAAGTCGCTTAGTGAAGAGATACGCTTGTTCTTACTAGTAACCAACATATCAGCCTTAAATCTAACCGCAAACCAACCATTTCAGAAGTTCAGAGTTATTATTTGAAGGTTAGCATTCGCGTTTTAGGACCCTTCATAGCTGAAATTCTCGTTTGTATTGTTTGCAAAGCCTAAAAGTCGACTTTTAAGAAAAAGAAACTTCTATCCTCTCTGTAAAATTGTCCGTCGGACACTCTAAGAGAACGTGGTCAATTGATTTTCACAATCGGTTTGGTGTTTTACTGCATTTCTGCTTAGTGTATAATACGCGCGGGCGCCGACACTAATCTAAACCGCTAAGGCACACTATTAATGAGAACTTTCAAGGGCAAATCAAATTTTTTGCCCCTTTAAAATCAGTTCAGTCTGAACACTTCCATAATGATAGTCTGCTGGATGAAATAAAAATATCGGGACAAAACTTTGATTTTTACGACTCTTTTCCGATGGATAGGGTGGCGAGACCTTGCGACATGAATGACATGCGCAATAAAGATGTGCAGACTTATAGAACGCGCCTAAAGGTGTAATACTTTCCTTTCCTGTACATGTAGAATGTGTAGTATGAAAAATGTATATTAGCATCAAAATACCCACCACATCTCAATAGCTCTTTGCGCCGAGAGGCCTCCAGAGCCACATGACATAGCAAGGTTCTCGCCTTGACCTGGCCTCTCACTGGAACTGGAGTGCTGAAGTTTGCCCATGCGTGCAAGCCGCCCGGCATAAGCTGTGGCCTGCTGACTCATATCGTCATTCAACCTCATGGCTGGTGCATTATGGATCCTGCGGTACTTGTTGTGAGCCTTCAAACCTTCACCTCCAAAGGAAGCTAAATACAGGATACATGTTTTACCGTCATTTACAACATCAGGAATGAGTGGGACAATTATCCGAGATGCATCGAGTGCTCAGAGGTACTCAGAACGTATCAGTTGACAACTGTCATTTTTTTGCTAGTAAAATGATAAACCCTTACAGAGCTATGATCAGTTTTAATGGCATGGCAGCGGCGACAAGAGGGCTTGACCTAACGTAGAGGTGGAAACCTTATGTAATAATTGACTCAATTATGGCAAAGTTTCAACAAATTCTATGAGAGCCTTTTGGAAATATTTTGAAACAAAGTTTTAATCATAAAAACAGTGGAAGAGCATGCTATCCACACAATTAGCTAACATTTTAAGAAAATGATAAGCTTTGGAAACGCAGCTTCATCTCATAGTGGTTTGATTCCATTGAAAACTGTGTACAAAAAAAGAGGGGAATTGCTCTGGGCGATCGCAAGTTAGAAGAATTTTATTAACCTGCATTCAGCTGCTTTTGTTACAGTTTTTGCACGTAATTTGGTCCATGCCTACAAATTTTGCATTATTCAAAACACCGCTCGATAATTTTTTTATACACTTGACAACCCCGAGGTCGGTCGTCAATAAATATACTCTGCAAGTTTCAAGAACACTGAAAACAAAGAAGGCTTTTAAGTAGGGCCTCATATATATAATCAATTTTTCTCCCAGATTTTGTGTTTACAAGTGAGCGTCCTCATTATTCACTGGCATTGTTTTCAAGTTTCAATTGCACATGCACAACTAGCCAAAAAATAGAATTTGCATCAAAAGGGACCCTAGATCAAGTGTATAAAAAAATTTATCAAGCGGTTTTTTGAATAATGCGAAATTTATAGGCATGGACCAAATTACGTGCAAAAACTGTGACAAAAGCAGCTGAATGCAAGTTAATAAAATTCTGCTAACTCGTGATCGCCCTGAGCAATTCCCCTCTTTTTTGTACGCAGTTTTCAAAGGAATCAAACCACTATGAGATGAAGCCGCGTTTCCAAAGCTTGTCATTTTTTTAACATATTAGCTAATTGTGTGGATAACATTCTATTTCATTGTTTTTATGATTCTTAAAACTTTGTTTCAAAATATTTCCAAAACGCTCTCATAGAATTTGTTGAAACTTTGCCATAATTGAGCCAATTATGGCAGGTACATACTCCTTTAAGCGATTTCTCAAAAAAACTCCTGGTACAGAGAAACACAAAGATAAGTAAAAAACGTAATTGCGTTATTACGTTGCCATGGCGACTTCGATTGCAATAAAACCCAGATCATTAGAAATTTTCGTCTTTATATAAACCGGTTGTGCAACCTCTTCCCATATCTTTACTCATGCTGACGTAGTTAATGCTCAAACTTGGGAGGTATCCTCCAAAAAAAAAAATCAGTGGAGCCACCTTAAGGCATGACTACCTAATTAAATATGCATATTTTGAGAAAATGCTATTTAGAACGGTTTGTTTCTATTATTGATCCTGAAAATTGGAATACTAATGAAGCTTAATGGCATTAGCAATGTGAGACATTTTACGAGTTCAAATTTGCGTCACGAGAATTGACGGTCAAAATATTTACAGTGGGGAAAGGATAATAAAAGAGCAACAAGTTCTTTTAGGTACGTTTTAGAGGCTATTAAAAGGTGCTGAAAAATTCGCCTTGTATGTGTGTTACGCTATATAGGAATCTGTAAATAAAGGAAAAAGGGTCACGTGACTTGTTAATTAGCAAAATTGCTAATTTCCAACCACACAAGGCCATTTACGATTTACACTGTTTATGTAACAGTTTGCTGGTGAAAATTCCCAAGACTAAGGTTTGGAACCCTCCGCCGTTAAGGGAAACGTGTTTTGTGACGTCACTAACGAAGCAATGTCACGTGTTATTTGAAATCACGTTTTACGTGTTTTTCTTATTTGAAGTTCACTTTTCAGGATCATTGATGGAAGCAAACCGGGAAATGGGAAAAATTGAACTTCAGATAATCGTAAAGAATAAAACAATTTGTTAGATAAGCTTCGAAAATCGTATATAAATGTAACGGTCATCTCTTGAAATTTTTAGCTGCCCTCAAGGTACAGAAAATTCAAGGGTACATTTGTTACTTCTAAGGGATATTTAGACAAAACAGTTCTTGAGTCCGTGGAGAGCTTGCTGCTGGCCAGGGGCAGGGTTAGAAACACAGTTAATGATCACATGATCTTACCGTAGACTATGTGGATTCCTGAAAGAAAAAGATTATGTATTAGAATGATTACTGAAAGGTATTTAAGAGATTTCTTAGTGTTAAATATTTAAATGATTACAATCAACCACTCGTGTAAATATGCACATGTTTAAGTATTGAAAATTGTTAGTACACTAAAATGGGTTACGTTTAAATTTGCGAAGACGCTCTCTTTAAGGGGGCAGTCTTTTTCCTGCTCTGTATATTGGCTATACACCTAATTCGTTTCCCTGATTATCAGTTCTGACGTGGAATCAGGCCGGTTAAAAATTATAACGGCTTTACAGTTATTTATCTTTGTCGGCAAGTGTAAGCTGTAACGAGTTTTCCCTTGAGAAGTCAGGCTTCAGTGTATATCATCATCATCATCAGTCGACCAAAGAGCAGTTGACTGAAAGTCTTCTCTAACTGTTTTAGCCTTGGTCATTGCGCGCGATGTTATCCTCTCAGTGTATATAAAATAACGTTAAAAAGTCCCTTACACTGAGGACAATTTCATGGTTAAATGTCTTTGTTATGGGTGACTTACCAAAAGTACACAGTACTCCCAAAAACAGGAACGAAAGATTTAAAACCATGACCAATCCCGGACTAAAACTAGAATATACTCCTTGGCCTGTCTAGCTTAACCTGACCGGAGACTCCAGTCCGTTTAAGTCTTTTTATAGTTATTTAATGAATGGAGTCGATTGGCTGAAAAATGTCTGCACTATGAACAGGTGAATAGGTGAAATAAAAGGTGTTTAAATACCAATTAACAACATAAACAAATTGCAATATGTTTTCTTACACATGCTGAATCGATCGATATGTCCTGTCAAAATATGTCAAAATTTCCAAAGCAATAAAATCTTTAAAGGACTTTCCAATTGTTAGCCGGGTACATTTTTGCTCAGTCTGCTTTATTGTATGCGCTTCTCTTCGTAATCATTAATATTTATTCAGTTTATTCTATTTATTTCGGTGTTGGGCATTTTAACTTTATTCAGGGATATATATTATATAAAGAAATTTGTTTTTAGATCGGTTCAGAAATCAAAAGTTCCACCATATCTCAAATAGCTTTTGTTAAGGGACAAAGGATGGTGTTTACAAGCTGTCACAACAGCTGGATACACTTTAGATTTTAGTAGCAAATCTTTGCTGGTCAGTCAAGTCCTTTGCTAAAAGATTTTTGCACCGACCTCTTTGGTGTTGGGATCAATCAAAAATAGAAGTTGGACGCACGGTACTTGCAGAAAACATCATAAGTGTAGTCTCAGTCTTTCACAACATTAACTAAAGGTTTAACTGAGGTTAAGAAACACCTCTTCAAGCTTATTCAGAAACACAGAAACAAGTTCAAAAGATAGAAATAGGTAGATGTATTCAGCTGTGGAATGGGAAAATAAGCGTTTCCTGTTAACGAAGTTCGTTTACTTAAACCTGGAGTTGGTTCTCACTTTCGCTTTCAAACTTGAATCATAATCAGATTTCCTTATCTCATTAAAATCTAACCTAAGGCCCCGAGTCCTAACACCTTTCGAGTTCTTTGTTCTCTGTTAAACCAGTTTTAGCCAAATTTCACTTACTTTTCTGACCTCAAACTAGAATTTCTTTCGACACAATCTTGGAAAGATTTAGTGTCTTTCAAACTATCGTTTTGGTTCCCTGTAAAGGATTTGGGTATAGAGATATTTCTAGTTTTGCATATTTCTTCCACGCGTAGCGGGAATCAAGTCAATTTCAGTTCCTTTTGTTTTCTAAACTCTGACACTTACTAACACCTTTTCCTTGCATATGAATGCCATGTAAAACTGTAAAAAAAATCATTTAACTTAATCGTTCAATATAAATAGAACCTCTTGTGAGTAACTTCTCAGTTATGCCTTAAGATCCGAGATAGCTAAGAGGAGTTTGTAACTTCAACGGAAAGATTAAAACCATCGTCAACTGCCAAACTCTGGTTGTGTTACCTCTTATCACGTAATCCTAAAGTCTGTAGAAGTCCCCCTCCACACAATGTATGTTTTTCTTCAATACAGACGGTTTGCATAATTAGAATACATTTTGTGTGTGAAATCACGTTCTTCTGTGGGAAAATTTCAAGTTTTATTGATTTACTTCTATTTGTCATGTTTGTTTTTCTCAGTCGGTTCAGCTTAACAGCACCAGTTTATACCACGTGACTGTCAAGTGAATGTATCACTCTTGTCAGTTATCATCGTATCTCATCGACCCATATCAAAACACAGTATGCCTTTAAAGACTCCGGTGTCTCGGATATTTAAGCTTAATTTTTCATACTTCTTATTAGAGAGAAGAAACAAGGGTAACAAAATGGCACTGGCAAGGCTTGGGAATCAATAAATATTAATAACTTGTTTTCCATCCCACTAAGACAAAATCGAACAAGAAGGAATCGCTTCTACTGTTTGATGTCACGTGTTATTTGAAATCGCGTTTTACGTGTTTTTTTCATTGAGCCACATTTGAAGTTCACTTTTCAGGATCACTGATGGAAGCAAACCGGTTTAAATAGCATTTTACAAAATATGCATATTTAATTAGGTAGTTATATCTTGAGTGGCTTGAGGACTTTAAACCTCTTTCACTCACTTTTATTCATTCGGAAGGTGTTCAGCTGAAACACAATAAAGCAGCTCTTTCACACAACGTTCACATGGGCATAAGTGCATAATTTGGCCAATCCTCATCTGTCAGCCTTCTCACCTACTCCCACTCAAATGATATTCAGAACATCTAGAATTAAGAATGATTTTTTTCCTGATTTTATCAAAGAGGTTCTGGGGCAAGTAACCGTGCTTCTGCTGGCGTCTAGTATGTGTTAGACATCAGGAAGGTGGATAATCCCTATAATGGCCTATACGGGGAGGCTCCGCCCGAAAGGGAGACCTTTTTCAGGCTTTAGGAATTTGAAAAGATAGAGATTGCACTTGTTGAAATACGATATAGAAAAAGGTGGGAAAAATTGTCATTTTGGTTGGTAAAAAGGCTCAAAGATCTAACAGATGCATTTCATGGCTGAGAAAAAGACGAGAAATTGTTCTGGTTTTGCGATTAACTCATACTTGTGAGGCAGTGCATTTACAGTGGTTGAAAGAGATGTTCTAAATTAGAAATGTGAAAGGGATAGCATTTGTCAATTGCAGGTATACGAAACGTGACGCTGTATTTTTCCAGGTAAATAAAAGCGAATGGGGTCGGACATGGGCGCGGAACCTCCTCGTATAAAATTAAACTTTTTGGAATCCCCCCGTGAATCAGCCTTAAATTCTAAGAGTGGAATCTAGAATAAGGGAATATTCCTTCGTGTGTGATTTGGGCAATGGCTACTTCTCTTGGGAGCTGTTATCTAGCATGCAAGCAAGCTCAGTTTCGACAGGCGAGTGAATTTGGACGATCGACTCCTTTCATTTCTTCCTGTTTACTTTTGCACACTTTTTGCGCGTAACCCGCGCGTGACCTATCACGACAATATTCATCAGGGGCACCAAACGATGGCTTACTCTTAAATATATTGAAAAGAGTCTTTAGGCTGATATACAGTACTTGTAGATTGTCCAGAAATGAATTCAAAGGGGTGCTAGTAAATTTATGTTTGTTCGGTCATCCTAGGGCAACCTGAGCCTTTTCGATATAAAAAGGCCCACAGTATTATTCCACAGAAAATTTTAGATGCAATAAGGTATCAGAACTTTTCTGATTCCTCTCACCATCACATCTTTGAATCGGAAAATTATAGTTTTTCTTTTTCCACGAAATATAGTTTAAATTTTGAGGGAAATGGGAAAAACTGAACTTCAGATAATCGTAGGGAATAAAACAATTTGTTAGATAAGCTTCGAAAATCGTATATAAATGTAACGGTCATTTTGAAATTTTTAGCTGCCCTCAAGATACAGAAAATTTAAGGCTATATTTGTTACTTCTAAGGGATATTTAGAAAAAAAACAGTTTTTGAGTGTCAACCATCCGTGGAGAGCTTGCTGCTGGCCAGGGGCAGGGTTAGAAACGCAGTTAATGATCGCCTATAAACACTTTCATCTTACCGAAGACTATGCGGATTCCTGAAAGAAAAAGGTTATGTGTTATCAAGATTACTGAAAGTTATTTAAGAGATTTCTTAGTGTTAAATATTTAAATGATTGCAATCTACCATTCGTATAAATATGGACGTGCTGAAATACTGAAAATTGTTAGTACACTAAAATGCGTTACGTGTATACAACTGTATTTGCGAAGACGCTCGCTTTAAGGGGGCAGCCTTTTTTCTTGCTGTGTACATTAGCTATACACCTAATTCGTTTCCCTGATTATCAGTTCTGACGTGGAATCAGGGCTGTTAAAAATATAACGTTTTTACAGTCATATATCTTTGTCGGCTAGGGACTTACCAGAAGTACACAGTACTCCCAAAAACAGGAACGAAAGATTTAAAACCATGAGCAAAGCCGGACTAAAACTAAAATTTACTCCTTGGCATCTCTAGCTTAACCTGACCGGGGACTCAAATCCGTTTTGGTTTTTTTTACAGTTATGTGATGAATGGAGTCGATTGATTGAAGAATGTCTGCGCTATAAACAAGTGAAATAAAAGGTGTTTAAATACCAATAAACAAGGTAAACAAATTGCAATATGTTTTCTTACACATGCTGAATCGATCGATATGTCCTGTCAAAATATCTCAAATTTCCAAAACAATAAAATCTTTAAAGGGCTTTCCAGTGTATGTTTTTCTTCCATACAGACGGTTTGCATAATCAGCCGAACAGCAGTTTATACCACGTGACTGCCAAGTGAATGTATCACTCTTGTCAGTTCTCATCGGTTCTCATCGACCCATATAAAAACACAATATGCCTTTTTAGACTCCGGTGACTCAGATATTCAAGCTTAATTTTTCATACTTCTTATTAGAGAGAAGAAACAAGGGTAACAAAATGGCACTGGCAAGGCTTGGACATCAATAAATATTAATAAATTATTTTCCATCCCACCTAGACAAAATCCAACCAGAAGGAATCGCTTCTACTGTTTGATCAAGGTTTCTTGATATTTTTTTTTTCAGCATTGCTTTCTATTTATTTACAACCTTGAAGAATTAACTACATAGTTCTAAAAAGATTCCTTTTAGGCTATGCTCAATATACCAGATATATATTTCCACTCACGCTATATCGGCTAGCTTGTGGTGCCGCCATACTATCTCGTACAGTATCATTATCGTTATCATTATTAGCTTATCTCCCTTTTCAAGTTCTCAGTTTACAACACGCGCCAAAAAATTAGTTTACTAAGAATCGTTTTGGTGTTACTTTGAGCGGGTGAGAAAATCGTGCGCACTTTACACCCCTGTGTAACAGACCCAGTGGAATCTATATCTTCACCGGGTTCTGGGAGAAAACGTCACCAGGTTGGTTTATTTTTCTGTTTTTCTTAGTTTTGAATTTCCTATAAAAGCTAAAAGGGGTGGCAGGCCTTACATCCCTACCGGTATGAAACCTTTGAAAACCTTTTACATATTGCTGTAGGTAGAATAACTAATTAAACGATTTGCACTTTTTTATGCAATATCAAGTACCTGCATCCCTCAGATGTGTACTTTTTTTGTAGAAGTCACAATAGAAAGTGCCCGAGGAAGCAAAATATTAGCCAGGTAGTAACAAACTATTTGTCAGACACCGAAGAGGCCAAAATATCACTGGGTAGGGTAGGGTTTCATTGTGTGTTCCACTGGGTCTGTTACAGAAGGGTGTTGGTTTGCACGGTTGCATTGGTATTATGATTTTTTAGTTCTAAAAAATCAAAATGCAAGCAAATTTCTTTTTCTTTCCTTTTTGTTTTGCTTTTCCTCTTTTCTCTTCTGAAGAGGAATTAGATTGTTAAATGGACTGAGTATCACTCATATTTAAAACGCGTCTTTCTGAAGTCGCCGAAGAATTCCAAACGCTTGAAAACAGTGACTTACAAAAACATAGGTTAAGTTTCATACGTTTCCTTTGAGGCTTCATTCTCTCAATATTTTCAAAGCATCTTAAACATACACGCCTTTACGCAGCCATCTTTTAAGTATTACTCAGGTTCTTGAATTGACTATGCCATTTCTCCTAATTTATTCTTTCCACATTGCATTGATCCACGACCTTGGCGTTGACCTCTTCCGAGTGCTCCTTTTTAGAGGACGCCAGCCTTTTCGTTCCCCACAGGCCTACATCCTGATCCATTATCATCTCCCCCTCCCCCCATTGGTGTCCACACTCTTGAGCGCCATCTGCCTTCTCCTCCTCCTCCAACACCAACACCACTACCACCTTTACCGCTGAGTAGAATAATTTTTATCAAAGCTTCCGGCAACATTTTCCCTGACGATGTCCGTCATGTTTTTGAGCGGTCGATAGCAGCCCACAACATAGATACACCTTCCCTCTTGCTTTTCCTATTCCCAGCTCAACACTGTACACTTCTCCTGGATAAAATGCCTTATGTCGTAATTCCATCTGGGATATTTGAATTTGAACATGCACACTTCCTTGTACCTGTGAAAATATTGTTTAGTAAAGTCATACGTTACAAAGAAAGTCCAGTCACACCACATGCTGTCTTAAATAAAAAAAAAAGTTGTTGTTGTTGCACATTTTTCATTTCTAACACTTTTTTGAGGTCAATACACAACACGCATCGAGCAGTTTGTGTAGACTGCAAAATTATTTATACGTTATTCACTTGCTTCGGTCGGTCCGTATTGGGAGAAACTGTGCCCGAGGTCTTGAGTACTCAGAACAAAGGCATTGTTTCTCCCAATACGGACCGACCAAAGCCAGTGAATAATCTTTTTTATTTTTTTCCTACTGAGATTTAAAAGTTTCAGGAAAATTTTCCTCAGTCAGCCTCCACCCTATGTGTGTTTCGTGTTGACGCGATCCATTGCAAACCAAAGCAAAATATTACAACATGATTCTTAGCTCGGTAATTTAGATTATCACAATTTAGCTCTCTTGCAGAATAAAGAAAGTTTTTTTGTCTTGGAAGGCAATTCATAATCTGAGTGTGAAACAGGGATAAAAGAATTGATGAACTTGTTATTACAAGCCGTAGGAAAAAAGTACAGAAAACGATAAAAAACAAAACTACAAACATAGCAAAAATGTCCAATAAACGGTGCATAAAAGCATGATTGCTGTACTTACAGCGCGGTTATAAAGCTAGTGAAGCGACATCACGAGCCGCCTGTTTTGCTTTACTTTAGCGGTTTTCCTGGCTCACTTGCTTGATTCTCCTTTCATATTTTTTGTCTGAATAATAAACTTCACTTTTCCCTTGCTAATGCTAATTTAGCGCAAGTTTTGAAAGAAAAATGGTTTGAAAATCACGGTTTTGCTCATTCACAAACAACAACCTACCCTACCCTCCTAAGTCTTTTCCAGAGGGGAAAAAAAAACACAACTTTTATTTGAGGTTAATATCAGTTATTGTGATGTATAATGTAAAGGACCTAACCATTTGTAAAAAAAAACATGTGGTAATCACGATTTTGCATTTAGGTTAGTAGATTCCCTTTGGCCACAGCAAAAGAGTTTCGTGATTAAAAGCAACATGACTTGCCAGCCATAGGCGATGTTAAAAATAACAAGGAGAATAAACAAGCCTGTGTTGACCAGGGACTGGCCATATGCCGTCATATATGGTAGGTTAGATCACGAAAAAGGTCTACAAGGAGCTGGGAAGGAAAGCCTACTCCTCTGCACAATAATGTACATTTAACAAAGAAAATTGTTTGCTTTCGACAGTCGCAAGACACTGAGTCACAGCCGCTAAACATGGTTCCTGGCGGAGGATCATAGAGCGTCCATTAATCTAATTAATTTGCACAAGAAGGGAAATACTTGCTTAAAGTTTATTTATTAATTTATTTATTTTTTAATTGTCTCTTTCATATTATTTTTATTTTTTATCATTCTTACGAATTTTATTTGTGATAAAGGAGGCAGTATGAACAATAAAATAAATGATTTTATCGGTAAATTGAAACATTCTTGTTTCCTATAAATATTCTCCTGCACGCTGTTCTGATAAGCCACAATAAGACGTGAACACAAGACAACGGCTGCAACTCCGCTCTATTTGGGTTTTATCGGTGTCTTGTTTGTCTTGCGAGGTTATAATTTCTCTGTTGTACGCAATACGATCAGCTTAGCAGATTTATGTTCACTTGGCATATATATTTTTCTGATTATATCTCTTGTAGATCCTACGTATACGTCCATCGGCTTATTTGTTTTCTGTCCTTTACAGTTTTTCTTAAATTATGTTTTTGCTTCTAGTGCTCTAATTTCGTAAAACAAGAGTTTTAGCCAGCAACTATATATCGCAAAATATATATATATTTTTTTTCTTGGATCTTTACTATAGAATTTTCTCACTGCTCATGAACGAATTCAAATCGCCTTCTGACAACGCAAATAACAGAATTTCATTGAATTGCTAATTAATCTGAAATGAAAATTCAATTAGTTTTTTTCCTGTCACCTTTGCCGCGAAAGAATATGTAACATGGCGTTCGAACACTGATCGTAAATGGCGTTTTGTAGTTCTTTTGGGCTAGGAATTCTTCATCTCTTCAAGCAGTCATGGACGGTTTACCATGATAATAGACAAAAGCTGTCCACCGATCTTTCCCGAGTGAATTATCCTTCGATTCCAAAACACGTGGAGACTAGTTCTATCGACGAAAACATCGTTGCAATTCACAGCGAGTGACATGTTATTTAAAGGTATGGAATTCAGTTTAAAATGCATGTTAACATCTATCCACGAGAAAGGAATCAGTTTTGGTTTACTGAAAATCTTTTTAGTTGTGAGTACTTGAGCGATTGAGCAAATAGCGGTGAGCGAGGGTCTCACTATAGCCACCCTCGCTCCGCGAAGGATCTCTGATTACTCGCGCGTAAACATGAGATCAGCCTCTATTTTCCTTTCGCTTTGAAAATTACATTCCGGCGGGCAAGGCGAAACAGTAGCGGTAGCCGTTCGGGAGAAGGTATGAGAACCGCTTAAATTAGGCCCGGTCTCAGGTTACCCGCGCGTCGTTTTCTTGGTATGCTGATAATTCTCCCAAACGAAGATCGAAATATATGGCTTGAAGTTGTCTATTAGCCCTCGAACGTACACGGGGGAGGGGGAGGGGGGAGGGGGAAGGGGGTGGTTGCCACCCCCTCTGAAGTTTTCTGAGTTTTTTCCCAGACAATAAATTATCAGCACCTGAGACATGAAGTCATAAGTAGCAGGTGGTCAAGCCATTTTTGAGTGAAAATGCATATGTTTCCTTCACTTCTCTCAACAATAAAAGTAACTGTTGTGGATAAAATGATGCAAAGTGCTTATTTATGTGTTATTTTATATGTCAAACACCAAAACAATACCGCTTCTTGCGGTTTTAACTTGATTTCTAATTCTTGGTAAAATCCAAGATGAGGGACATTGTTGGTGACGTCACAGGCCTCCAGTAGCGCCACCACCCATAAAATATACCTCATCTTGTTGAGAAGATCAAAGGCTTTCCACTGAAGGCAACATATCAAAACTCTAGGGAGGGGTTCCATCACCACCTTCCCCCCCCCCCCCACTTCGCTTTGTGCCTCTGTGGGGGTATGAATTTGCGTGTACGTCCGGGGGTTAAGTAATAATCGTTTAAGAAAGACTTTCCCTCCATAATTCCACAGCACGTTCAGAAAAGAAACGATAAATAAGACTTTCTAAAATGCGGGGTTGCGGGAAAATGTCACGACTATTTTAATAGGGGTGACCACTCAGTGAGCAAATTACGCACAAGCGAAGAGAGTATTCCCGAAAATTTTCGTGAGTGTTTCAAGGGATTCGGAAGATGTTTGGAAAAAAAATACAGGCACAGTGTTCTTTTTCTCTTGAGAAATTGTGGCATTGAAGCTAGTGCAGTGGGTGAAGAAAAAAAACAAATCGCACTCTGACACCACAGCTTAACCGTATCAACTTTAGCATGACCCTTTTCTGCACCGAAGGCGACCTTGTTAGTTTAAAGGTACTGACAAACGAACGATTATGTGATCGTGATGTCGTAGTCGATATCTTGACTGTATCAACCTTAAAAAGTTGAGGTATGCATTGAATGATAAGTGCTCCATTAACACGTCATGTTGCACTCGTAAGATCTTGATTGACTCACACTTCCTTCCAACAGACGGTAGCAGAAAGTTACTGACCAGCTAGTTCAACATTAAGAAAACAAGAATATTAACCCATGATGTACAGGCCGGAGAAAGTGGTAGAAATTTGGCTACCTCCATGCGATTAATTGTTCATACAAGGGTCAAAGATAAACATTTTTTAGTAACTCTACCCTTCTTCTATTCAGGCGCTTTACGATAACATCAATCAGAATGAATGTTTGACATACAATCGAGTATTATAGACCCGGGGGGTAATCCCATAGTTAACCTATGCCGGGATGCGCAACACAAGTTGATTTTTTTCTATTGTCAAGCTGGACACGCTTTCCTTTTCGTAGCACCGTCGACGACACTCTTTTGGTAATTTGTGCCCCTCGGCTGCTGATCGCTTCCTCCAGCCTTTTTGCAAGTAAACCTTGCGTGTCACAGAAAAGATACTTGAGTTCTGAATAAATATGACATAGACCGTGCTTGAACAGCATATGAAACTCCTACTGTTGGGCAACCTAGCCGAACGACATTTTTTTTTGGTGGGGGGCTGTTTGTTGCGTCAATCTCTACAATAAAACCATAGATCATTTTTGCAATAAACAAATTTGCGAAGATTTAAGTCATTAAATGGATGGGGAAAAGACATAAAGCCTGCCCATAATACACCCCGTATTCTCTCGAGAAACTCCCCCCATTTGCTCCTAGGGTTTATATAGGATCAATCGTTAACATGTCATCAACCAAAATTTAGCAACAAGTTTAGCGACTTAGGTTTTTGTTAGTGGCTAACTGCGGCTTAAGTTCAGTTGAGAAAATTATACTAAACGTGTCTACTGAAAGAAAAATGTTCTTAACATGGCTTTGTATGGTAATTCTACTTATGATGGTGAGTTGGAGAAATTCATTTTATTTTAAGACGATCATATAATGCTAAATTCAAGCAAATAACGCTTTGATTAGATTGGATCTTTGAGTTCATCATAAACCAAGCTCTAAACTAGTACCGCCTGGTAACACTTCAAAACGTAAAGGAAGGATAGGAAGTCATTTTTTTCTATTTGAGACCATGTGTGCATGTCAATACAACTGCAAGCTCGCTCCCAGTTACACTCCAGCTGGCCCCAATTGTTCAAAAGCCGGATAGCACCATTCACCGGAAAAAATCACCATCCAATAAAGGTCCAGTGGATAATGTGAGGACGACCAATACGTCATTTCCGAGTTCCAAAAACTCTCACTTTCAAAACGAGGCTAAGTGCAAAAAACCTTTCTTGAGCTAATGAGTATTATTTGCATGAGATTAAAAAATATTTTTCGTATCAATACATTTGCACTTAGCCTCCCGCTTTGAAACAAAGGCTCGGGGCCACTCAGAAATGGCCTATTGCGTTATCCGCGGGATAGAGATTTATCCGGTGGATAGCGCTATCCACCTTTTGAACAACTGTTGCCAGCTTGGTTTTTATCAAACGAGTTTTTTTCCAATTTTCTGCGATTAAAACACAAACTGCACAGCCCTTTTTTGGTATGCTGAACATTGTTACTCAGAACTGAAAAAACTGAGTGACATCATTATATTATTATTTGTAATAGAATGCTGCCTGGTTAAAAAAATAAACAGTTGCAAAATCGAGAGGGTGAAAAAAAGTTTCGCCATCAAATTAGTTTTTATTCAGTTTTGTGGGATGTCAACGAAGGGTGGATTCATTTGCAACCGTCGCATTTAAACACTGAATATATTGTTTTGGAGCTTAAAGGAGCTATGTTACGCAATTTTCTATCTTTTAAAAAGCATAAACATGTTCCAAAATAATGACTATATTAAAACTATATTACTTAAAGCATTTCAAATTTTTCGTTTGCTGTCGTCTGTTCCTACGAATGGCAAGTGTGAACATAGATTAAAACTTGAAAAAGTTTCACCAACTTTTTCAAGTTTTTTAAGGTGGCCCGTTCCTATGTATATGCGTGTTAGTTATGTTTTTTTATGTTTTTTTACGATTTTTTGCATCCTTAATAAATAATGATGGAACTTTAAGAAAATGGTATTTATTTTCTTATAGGTATAAAAACTTTTGAGATATTGACATATATTTAAAACCTCATTTTTACGAAAAATAAAAATAACTTCGAAATCCCACGACAGATTTTTCCCTATTTACAATAAATAGATTTCCATATGTAAATAATAACTATTATCCCCAAGTGGCATACTGCTCGTGAGCATATCATAGGAAAGTCAGAGATCTTGAATATATTATCGTGCGAGAGGGTTTTCATTGCAGTTGAAAATTGGACGGCGAGGTGTTCTCGAACTAGCGGGTTTATTTCGCTTCAGAACGAGAGCCTTTGAAACTAAAAACTGCCAAGCGGTTTCTGCAGATGCTGTGTTTTGTTTTCTTAATATTTTTGTCGAAAATGAACGGACAAATGCAGAGTAAGTTGGATAAATAGAATATATTTAATTTCAACGCGCATGTAGCAGAAAGTTGGTTGTATTAAAGCGCTAACTGTGTTCGCCGTAGTTGTCCGATGACTCATTTTCTTCCAACAATGCTTTGAGTAAGAACAACGTTCCAGTTAACAGGTAGTTTGTCAGCTCTCTTCCGCTATTTGTGCGTTTACGTTCACAAATGTGTTAGCCTATCATTTTAACATTAAATTTGATCAACATTTTGTGGAGCGATTTCTATAGCTACGGTCACGATTGCCTTCAAACTTGCAGACATAAAACTAGAGGGCTCTGAGGCTTATTTGCTAAAGTTAGGGAAAAATCTGTCGTGGGATTTCGAAGTTATTTTCATTTTTCGTAAAAATGAGGTTTTAAATATATGCCGATATCTCAAAAGTGTTTATACCTATAAGAAAATAAATAACATTTTCTTAAAGTTCCATCATTATTTATTAAGGATGCAAAAAATCGTAGAAATCGGTTGAATCTTTCATTCTGAAAAACGCGAATCAAAAACATAACCAACACGCATATAAATAGGAACGGGCCACCTTAAGTGATTTTGCTGGCGTAGTATTTTAATACTAGGCCAGCAGAAAGAGACCAAAATCTTATGGCTGGTACGGAGCTCTCTGCTTAGCAACCTTTGTTTGATATCTTCTTCGAAACTGTACAGGAGTATTTTGTATACTGGTGAAAGCACTAATAAGTAATGACGTTAAGACCGAAACCAGCAATAGCCTCGTGTCTTAGCCTCTTAAAATCAATACGAATTGTAATTCCAACGGGCAAATGCGATGGTTATACTAATACACGTATGCTGAAAAAGTATGTCCCCAAATGAGATTTGTACGTGCTAAGTAGAGAAGATCCAAGCGCTTGCCAGGAAACCAGTTTGTAGAGTCCTAAGTACCGGAAAGATTGAAACGAACTAAAAGTTTTTCAAGGAGCTAAATGGGCTGGCTCAAATGAGGGTGTGTTTGCCGTTATTTTCCTATAAACAATGTATAGTAAAACGTAACTAAATTCAAATTTATTACAATAATTCTGGATGTCACAAAAACCTCATCCAAATATTGGTTAAAATATGAAAGGATTTGTAGAGGAGTATGATTTGACATCCCTCAATAAGAATGTCTTTGTGTCTCGTTATTCCAGAAACACTGCCTTGGTTGGGGGATTTTATCACTCAGGTTGGTGAACTATAAAAATCCAGGTCATACTTTGTTTAATGGTGAATGCTGCGACACACTGACTTGGTGCTCCACTAATGCGTGTGAGAATTATTTCAAATTCTGTGTGACATCACTTGGATCTTTGCACCCGTGCAACCTGGGCTCTAGTGAAACAAGAGTGCTTGGCGACGACGACTTCACGTTTCCTAAGGTTGGAGGAAGCCTGGGTACAAATCTGCTCAATCCACTGACATTCAACTTTTCTCACTGGCAGGTTACTATTTTCAAACCGCTCTTTTTAGTTTGTGTGTAGCAGTTGTGCATCGAAGGTTCAGTGAGTAGCCGCTGAAACTGGTGAACACATTGCTTTGGTGTAAATACTCGGGTGTTAACAGACCCTGTCAGCAGAGCCTCATTTCGCTTGCTCAATTTTGGCGTTCTCGAGAATGATTCTGCAGGAATCGAGTAAGACCTTTGTTGCGCATGCCTGGTATGTTGCTAGGATATAGTTTCGAACCTAGGCCTAATGGCCGTGCGCTTGCAACAACGGGCTCGGTTATGACAATCGGTTCATCAATAAACGGATGCTCGCACGCCAAAAAAAACAATTTGACGAGAGAGAACAAGATTGAGTGTAGGAGCCTCAAAGGGTTAACATGGTTTAAACGGAGCTTTCTTTCTTCCTCCTCAATCAAGAAGCCAAAAGGAGGCTCTCGCAGGGTGGTGTTAACAAAGAAATGAAAAGAAATGAGTGAAGTGTCGCGGATGAGAGGACAAGATACGCGTACTCTTTACCTTTTATACTAATTTGTTGACAGTAAGCTTGGGCGTCAACATATAAGGGTGCCACTGGTTCCCGCTGTCGATCCATTTATGAGCGTACTGCTGAAACTAACCCAGCAAAAGAATCTAATAAAAATTTCATTTTCACGTTATCTTTACATTTTCAGGGACCTGCGAAAAAAAGCAAAAGGTTTATCTTTTAAATTATCAAAACCCTCTATTTTCCTGTTAATTTCAGGGGAGCACAGTCGTAATTGAAGTCTGGGATGATGACAGCGGTCAGATTGCAGGTTCTCTCCACGATTTCGTAGACAAGTACACCCTAACACTAAGCCAACTTCGATCAGCGGATCCTGATCTTCAATCTGCCACCCAGCAAACAAAGAAGCTATGTGGTAAACGATCGTGCATGACCGTAACGGTCACGCTATACTGTGGTCCTAATTATCTGGTGCCAGAGTGTCGCACTTATTGTATGTCACACAATGATAGTCTTGGTCATTACAACTGTAACTATACTGCCGGACGAAAAATATGTCACGACGGATGGTATGATCCTCTTTCAGACTGTGTAAAGAAACGGAAGATTTGCACTCCCAGAAATGATTCTTTGGGTCATTACAACTGTGACCCCGTCAGTGGAGAAAAGTTGTGTCTGAGCGGGTGGACTGGGGAAAATTGCACACAAAGTAAGTAAAAAAAAACGACTGAGTATTTAGTTTTCCAATGAAATGATGAATATATGAATTTCATCTATCGGAACTGCTTGAAGACGAAATAAATATAACGATCATCACCGTTAAAGTCTCAAAAAAAGCCCGAATAAATGCAGCCATGCCAAGCTAAAGTGGTCAAACAACGCGACAACGAAAAGTATTACCCTTTAGTAAAGAGGTGGCCCAAGATTAGGTTGCATTCTCCTAACCCCAAACGCAACAATATTTAAATAAATGAACTATTTTAGAGTTGATTTCTTTCTATAAAGTCCTCTGTCGTGCATTGTCAATTTTTGGGGTGAAATCAACCTTCCCAGAGAACTCTGTCTAACTGAATTTGACAGAATAGAACTTTACACATTTCTTGCCTTCTTTTAACAGTTTGTCTTGGTTCCCCCTGCCCGCATTCTGGCATCCTCAGGTCGACATCCAAGCATATTTTGGAACGTTCCTCATCACATTTAGCGGCACTTAAGACTACGATAAAACCAACTACCGAAAACCAAATGCGATCAACTACATCATCAGCGAACGAAGGCTACTTAACAAGTATTTTCCCTGCTGGACAGTCCACACCATTTTCCTACTCGATATCTTTTGGTACCTTAATCTTAAGAACATCATTTGAAACAGAGCACAATAGTTTAATTCTTAAGACTATGAAGACTGTCTCATTAAGCCACAACATTTCAATACTGCAGTCATTAATATCAACAAGCAAAATCTCATCAACATCATCATCATCGCTTGTTAAAACTTCCAAGTCCTTAAAAATGAGGTTATCGTTGTCGTCGCCTCTCTTTCAAGAATCCATTCATCACGTCACCCCATTGTTTCTGACACCAACCGCTACCGGATGTGTTGACAAATCCTCGGTTTTAGCAGGTCCTACTGAATTTCACCCAACCGATGGAATAGCAGTTGAAATGAAACCATATCACAATGTAAGTATTGCTTTTACTTACTTTTAGAAAGGGACTACTATTGTTTATAATCTATAAACTTAACCAGGGTTAAAAACTGAAGTCCTCAAGCTTTGTTAATGCTACAAAAAGCGAAACTTATCAGTTGTGACTAAGGTAAACGGAATCACTAGAATGACAAAAATGACCGGCATCACTGGGATGAACAGGGTGACTCGAATGAATAGGAAAACTTGGACGACCAGTATAAGCGGAATAAAAAGGATGACTGGGTAGATCAGGATTATAAAGAAAAAAAGAAAAGACGACAAGGATAAACCGTATGACTAGAAGGACTAAAAAGACTAGGATGACGGAGATGATTGGGATGGCTAGGATGACTGCATCGAATGACCAGGATGAATCGCATGGCAGGGATAACTGGTATGACAGAAAGAACTTCGATGACAAGAATCATGGGGATAACAAGCATGACCAAAATGACTGAAATGGCAGGATAACAGGGACGAACACGTTGACCGGGATGACCGACATGACTGCCATGACTATGGCAACCGAGATGACTGAGATAACCGGGCCGACCGGGACAACCGGGCGCCTCAGACAACAGGGACGGCCAGGACTTTCCGGACAACCGGAAGAAATGGAATGACCACGGTGACCAAGATGAACGCGACGACCGGAATGACTGGGATGACCGGGACGATTGGAAAAAAAGGGAGAACTGGGATGAGTTGGACAACTGGGGCGATTGGGAAGACCAGGACAACCAGTATCGCTATGGAAAAGCGGACAACTGGGATGACCTGAACAACCAGGTTGACGGGACGACTGGGGCGACCGGGACAACCGTTGCAACAAGGTCGACGAAGACAAGCGGAACAATCTTGACAACTGAGATGACCGAGACGACCAGGACAACCGGGCGCCTCAGACAACAGGGACGGCCAGGACTTTCCGGACAACCGGAAGAAATGGAATGACCACGGTGACCAAGATGAACGCGACGACCGGAATGACTGGGATGACCGGGACGATTGGAAAAACAGGGAGAACTGGGATGAGTTGGACAACCAGGTTGACGGGACGACTGGGGCGACCGAGACAACCGTTGCAACAAGGTCGACGAAGACAAGCGGAACAATCTTGACAACTGAGATGACCGAGACGACCAGGACAACCGGTCAACCGGGACGACCGGGTCAACCCGAACAACTAAAATGACCAGGAAAAATGGCGCTACCGGAACGACCAGAACAACCACGACGACCGGGACAACCGCTACAACTGGGATTACCGAGATGACTGGGATGACCAGGATGACTGGAGAGAGGAGGGAGATAATCGTTTATTCAAAATCACAACTAGCAGCTATAAGCTGAATTACTTGTGTTTTGTACATGTTGATAAAAATTTAACCTTATAAAAATTCTTAACTATAACATAAGAAAAAATACTATTATATAACGATAAAATTACATCAAATCTAGTATAAAAGTTCTATTTACAATTGTGCTTATCTGTATAGTGCATTACGAAAGATTTCTAAACCTCTTTGTTTTTACCCGTGGGATTGAAACCATACGCCTATTCCTAAAGTTATATCTCTCATTGTCGTTTCGCGCGGGCAACAAGCCGGCTAATTTACGCTGGCGATTGCTCTCTACAATTTGTTTATACAGAATGCTACATAATTCCTCGCGTCTTCCAGGGCCTTGCTATACGAGACCTTTGGGAATAGAATCCTTGAGACTCTTTTCTGAACCCTCTCTATTTGGCCGCACAAATAGGCTGGCAAGCTGGAATGGAAAGCCTGGCATGCATATTCTAGGACGGAACGAATGCCTGCGCAATAAAATTGAATTAGGAACTTTCGATCTATGCCAGCGCGCTTAAGTTGCTTTCGCAGTAATATTATCGACATGATCGTTCCATTTAAGGTCGTTCCTTTCAGTGACACCTAATATTTTAGCTGATTTCACAATTTCGAAAGGGATGAAGAGATAGGGTACAACTTGGACGACCAGGACAAGCCGGACAACTGGGATGGTCGGAACGAATGAGATGTCCTGGACAACCAGGACAAACCGGATGACTGGGATGGCCAGGACAACTAGCCGACCGGGACGACCGAGATAACCAGGACAACCGGTCGACGGGCACAACCGGGATAACTGGAATGGCCTGAATGACTGGGGTGTCCGGGAAACCTGGACAACTTGGATGACGGGGACATAGAGGACAACCGGGACAATTGGGTCAAGTGGGATGACTGGGATGACCGGGCTGATTGGAGTGACCTCCCGGTCACTCCCGTTGAAGAGGACGACCAAGACGACTGGAAAACCGGGACAATCGGGACAATGGGGATGCCCAGGTTGACTGGGATGGCCGGGTCGTACGACCTGGACGATTAGGAGGATCTTTTTGAGTTGGAAGACCGGGATGACTAGGGCGACCAAGACGACAGAGACTATAGGCACAACTGGGATGACCGGGACGACTGGGACCAACCGGAACAGAGCGTTGGTGCAGATGAGTGCAGTTTGGTGCATTTTGGTGCAACAGGTGCAAATTGATGCAGATTGGTGCATATAATTTGCAGATTGTTCCATGTAATAATTTGCAGATTGGTCCATGTTGTTTGCACTATACAAGTAATAATTGTATCATAATTATTACTATTACTATTATTATTAATTTAGTGTAGTTTGGTACAAATTGGTTCAGTTGAGTGTAGATTGAAGTATATTAGTGCACCTTGGTGCAGATTGGTGCACTTTGATGAAACTTGGAGCATATTAGTGCAGTTTGGTCAACTTAGGGCCAATTGTTGCAGTTTGGTGTAGAGTGGGGACCTTTTTGTGCAGATTGGTGTAGCTGGGTGCAGATTGGTGCAGATTAGTGCACTTTGGCGCAGATTAGTGCAGTTTAGTTTAACTTCAGTCGCTGATAGAATGTGTTGAGACACTTCGCCCTAAACTGGGCTTTTTTACGTTTTACTGACTTCCAAAGGGGCAAATATACCCTTTTCTTCCCCGCTCCCTGTAGCAATGTTGTGCCGCTGTTCGAGCTACCTATAGAAAACAACAAAAATTCCACCTCTGAATGGAGGGGACAGGGAAGGGGTGTAGATTCTTTGGTTATCTGAAGTTACCCTATTTCAGTACAATCTCTCAACAGTTTTGTCACCGATTGTCGGTGCACACTGGTGCAGATAACTGCAAGTTCGGACAGGTAGGTGCAAGTTTATGCAGAGTGATGCAGTTGGGTGCAAGCTGGTACAGTTTGGAGCACCTTGGTGCACATTGGTCCAGATAGGTGCAAGTTGGAGAAGAATGGTACAGTTGGGTGCAAGTTGATGCAGACTGGTGCAACTTGTTGACGATTGATACAGTTTGGTGCAACTAGGGGGGTGCGATTGGTGAAGTTTGCTGCAACGTGTTGGTGCAACTTGCTGCAGATTGGTGCAGTTTGGTGCAACTTCTTGCAACTTGGTGCAGATTGGTGCGACTAGGTGCAACTTGGTGCAGATTTGTGCAACTTGGTGCAACTTGATCCAGCTTGGTGCAGTTTGGTGCAACTTGGTGCAGATTGGTGAAATTTGGTAATTTGGTGCAACTTGGTTGAGATTAGGTGCCATCTTGGTGAACTTGATGCAGATTGGTGCAATTTGGTAGTTTGGTGCAACTTGGTTGAGATTAGTGCAGTTTAGTGCCATCTTGGTGAACTTGGTGCCGTTTGGTGCAACTTGGTGCAGATTGGTGTGGTTTGATGCAACTTGGTGCAGATTGGTGCAGTTT
Organism: Porites lutea; assembly: GCF_958299795.1. NCBI lineage: Eukaryota > Metazoa > Cnidaria > Anthozoa > Scleractinia > Poritidae > Porites > Porites lutea. Next base: position 29,550,839 of record NC_133202.1, read on the forward strand.
GGTGCAACTTGGGGCAGATTGGTGCAATTTGGTGCAACTTGGTGCAGATTAGAGCAGCCTGGTGCAACTTGACGCAGCTTGATGCAGTTTGGTGCAACTTGGTGCAGATTGGTGGGACTTGGTGCAACTTGATGCAATTTGGTGCAACTTGGTGCAGATTGGTGCAATTTGGTGCAATTTGGTGCAACTTGGTGCAGATTGGTGCAGTTTGGTGCAACTTGGTGCAGATTGGTGGGGCTTGGTGCAACTTGATGCAATTTGGTGCAACTTGGTGCAGATTGGTTCAACTATGTGCAGATTGGTGCAGTTTGGTGCAATTTGGTGCAACTTGGTGCAGATTGGTGCAGTTTGTTGCAACTTGGTGCAGGTTAGTTCCATCTTGGGGAAGGTGGTGCAGTTTGGTGTAACTTGATTGGTGCGGATTGGTGCAGTTTCGTGCAACTTCGTGCAGATTGGTGCAATTTGGTGCAAATTGGTGCAGACTGGTGCAATTTGCTGCAACTTGGTGCAGACCGGTGCAGGTTGGTGCAACATGGTGCAGATCGGTGCAGTTTGGTGCAACTTGGTGCAGGTTGGTGCCATCTTGGGGAAGGTGGCGCAGTTTGGTGTAACTGCCGATTTAGTGCGACTAGGTGCAACTTGGTGCAGACTGGTGCAATTTAGTGCAACTTGGTGCAGACTAGTTCAATTTAGTGCAACTTCGTGCAGATTGGTGCAATTTGGTGCAAATTGGTGCAGACTGGTGCAATTTGGTGCAACTTGGTGCAGACCGGTGCAGGTTGGTGCAACATGGTGCAGATCAGTGCAGTTTGGTGCAACTTGGTGCAGGTTGGTGCCATCTTGGGGAAGGTGGCGCAGTTTGGTGTAACTGCAAATTGGTGCAACTAGGTGCAACTTGGTGCGGATTGGTGCAATTTGGTGCAACTTGGTGCAAACTGGTACAATTTCGTGCAACTTGGTGCAGACCAGTGCATGTTGGTGCAACTTGGTGCAACTTGGTTCAATTTGGTGCAACTTGGTGCTGATTGGTGGAATTTGGTGCAACTTGGTGCAGTTTGGTGCAACTTGGTGCAATTTGGTGCAACTTGGTGCAGACTGGTGCAGGTTGGTGTAACTTGGTTCAATTTGGTGCAACTTGGTGCAGATTGCTGCGACTTGGTGCAACGTCGTGCAATTTGGAGCAACTTGGTGCAAATTGGAGCAATTTGGTAATTTGGTGCAATTTGGTGGAGATTCTTTAAAAATCAAGCAAATTAGCTGTAGGATACTATTTAGGGAGTCTTTAGATCATTTTTTGTATAGTGTAGTTAGTTGCGTAGTCATTCTTATCTTATTTTAGTTTTTATCCTTATATTATGTTTTTATGACAGGACCCCTTTGATAACAGTGCTCTTGCACTGAAGAGCTATCCTGTATAAATATTCGTTGTTATTGTGATTTATTATTTATTAGTGTAGTTTGGTGCCATCTTGGTGAACTTGCTGCCGTTTGGTGCAACTTGGTGCAGATTGGTGTGGTTTGGTGCAACTTGGTGCAGATTGGTGCAGTTTGGTGCAACTTGGGGCAGATTGGTGCAATTTGGTGCAACTTGGTGCAGATTAGCGCAGTCTGGTGCAACTCGCTGCAGAGTGCTGCGGTTTGGTGCAACTTGGTGCAGATTGGTGCGACTTGGTTCACACTGATACAGTTTGGTGTAACTTGGTGAAACCTGGTGCAACTTGGTGGAACATGGTGAAGACTGGTGCAACTGGGTGCAGTTTGGTGACAGTTGGTGGAGATTGGTGCAGTTTGGTGCACCTTGGTGCAACTTGGTGCAAATTGGTGCGACTTGGTGCAACGTGGTGCAGACTAGTGCAGTTTCGTGTAACTTGGCGAAACTTGGTGCAACGTGGTTCAACATGGTGCAGATTGGTGCAACTTGATGCAACGTGGTGCAACGTGGTGCAACTTGGTGCAGATTGGTGCAGTTTGTTGCCATCTTTAGGAAAGTAGTGCAGTTTGGTGTAACTTGGTCAAGATTGGTGAAGTTTGGTGCAAGTTGTTGCAACTTGGTGCAGACTGGTGCAACTTGGTGCAGCTTGGTGCAACTTGCTGGCGTTTGGTGCAGTTTGGTGCAACTTGGTGCAACTTGGTGCAGATTGGTGCGACTTGGTGCAGTTTGGTGCAACTTGGTGCAACATGGTGCAGATTGGTGCTACTTGGTGCAACGTGGTGCAACTTGGTGCAGATTGGTGAATTTTCGTGCAACTTGGTGCAGATTAGTACAGTTTGTTGCCCTCTTGAGGAAGGTGGTGTAGTTTGGTGAAACTTGGTGCAGATTGGTGCAGTTTGGTGCAACTTGTTCCAGCTTGGTGCAGATTGGTGCAAATTGGTGCAGCTTGGTGCAGTTTGGTGCAACTTGGTGGAGATTGGTGCAGTTTGGTTCAAATGGGTGCAGATTGGTGCAACTTAATGCAGATTGGTGCAACTTTGTGCCATCTTGAGGAAGGTGGTGCAGTTTGGTGTAACTTGGTGCAGATTGGTGCAGTTTGGTGCAACTTGTTGCAACTTGGTGCAGATTAGTGCAACCTTGTGCAACTTAGTGCAGTTTGGTGCAACTTGGTGCAGACTGGTGCAATTTGAAGCATGTTGGTGCACATTGGTGCAGTTTGGTGCAACTTGGTGTAGATTGGTGCGACTTAAGTGCAACTTGGTGCAGACAGGTGCAGTTTGGTGTAACTTGGTGCAGATTGGTGCACCTTGGTGCAGCTTACTGTCGCTTGGTGGAGTTTGGTGCAAATTGGTGCAGATTGGTGCAACTTTGTGTAGATTGGTGCAGTTTGGTGTAACTTGGTGCAATTTGGTGCAACTTGGTGCCGGTTGGTGCAGTTTGGTGCCATCTTGGTGCAGATTCGTGCAGTTTAGTGTAACTTTGTGAAACTTGGTTCAACTTAGTGCAACATGGTGGAGATCGGTGCAACTTGGTGCAGCTTGCTAGAGTTTGGTGCAGCTTCGTGCAGATTGGTGCAATTTGGTGCAATTTGGTGCAGATTGGTGCAGTTTGGTGCAACTTGGTGCAGATTGGTGCGACTTGGTGCAGCTTGGTGCAGACTGGTGCAGTTTGGTGTAACTTGGTGTAGATTGGTGCAGCTTGGTTTAACCTACTGCAGCTTGGTGCAGTTTGGTGCAACTCGGTGCAGATTGGTGAAATTTCGTGAAACTTTGTGTAGATTGGTGCAGTTTGGTGCAGCTTGATGCAATTAGGTGCAACTTGGTGCAGGTTGGCGCAGTTTGGTGCCATCTTGGTGCAGATTTGTGCAGTTTAGTTTAACTTTGCGAAACTCGGTGCAACTTGGTTAAAGATGGTGCAGATTGGTGCAACTTGGTGCAGCTTAGTGCATTTTGGTTCAACTTGGTGCAGATTGGTGCAATTTGGTGCAACTTGGTGCAGATTGATGCAGTTTGTGCAACTTGCTGCAGATTGGTGCGACCTGGTGCAACTTGGTGCAATTTCGTGAAACTTTGTGTAGATTGGTGCAGTTTGGTGCAGATTGGTGCAGTTTGGTGCAACTTGGCTCAGATTGGTGCGACTCGGTGCAAGTTGGTGCAGACTGATGCAGTTTGGTGTGACTTTGTGAATCTTGGTGCAGATTGGTTCAACTTGGTGCAACTTGACGCAGTTTGGTCAATTTGGTAATTTGGTGCAACTTGGTAGAGATTAGTGCAGTTTGGTGCCATCTTGGTGAACTTGGTGCCGTTTGGCGCAATTTGGTGCAGATTGATGTGCTTTGGTGCAACTTGGTGCAGATTGGTGCAGGTTGGTGCAACTTGGGATAGATTGGTGCTATTTGGTGGAACTTGGTGGAGATTAGAGCAGTCTGGTGCAATTTGGTGCAACTTAGTGCGACTTGGTGCAACTTGGTGCAGATTGGTGCAGTTTGTTGTAACTTGGCGAAGCTTGGTGCAACATGGTGCAGACTGGCGGAACTTGGTGCAGTTTGGTGCAACTGGGTGAACTAGGGGCCGTTTGGTGCAACTTAGTGCAGATTGGTGCAGTTTTGTGCAACTTGGGGGAGATTGGTGCAATTCTGTGGAACTTGGTGAAGATTATAGCAGTCTGTTGTAACTTGGTGCAACTTGGTGCAGATTGGTGCAGTTTGGTGCAAGTAGGTGCAGATTGGTGGAGTTTGGTATAATTTGGGGCAGACTGGTGCAGTTTGGTACTAGCTGGTTTTCTCACATTGGTGCGGTTGGGTGCAACTTGTTGCGGTTGTGTGTAGATTCTGCGAAGATTTTTCGTCGAGTGTAAAGTATCTATTAAACTGATTGACATTATTATGTTTGTTAGTGCTAGTTTTTTCACTGTAGTGTGACTTTGCCGGTAGAGTGTTCCCTTTGGGTTTCCTGTTTATAATGGTGCACATGTGTTTTTTAGGTTGTCCTTATTTAGTTCCAACTGTGATGACTGGGATGATAGGGATGATTTTAATGACCAGTCCCTTGTTGTTCAAAAGCTGGATAGCGCTATCTACTGGATAAATCACTATCCAGTGAATAATAATTAGGAAAACCAGTTCCGCCATCCACTGGATAGAGATTTCTATAATGGATAGCGCTATTCATATTTCGAACAACTGAGCCCAGTACGACAGGGATGCCTGGGATGTCTGGGATGACCGGGATGACTAGTAGAACCTGGAAGTCCGGTACGACTGGGATCACTACATTACTACGTCTTATTTTGTTAAGCTTTGAAGAACGAATCTGGCACGCTCTAGTAAATTGTCATTTACTCATCTATTAGCTTCAAATCACAAAAAATTTCCCCTTGAGACGAACAGTGTGGATGAGTGAGAACTATCCCTTCTTCAATTCTACAATAAAAATACGTCTTTGTCTTGACAGGTGGTGGACGTGGCAAATATTTCAGAGGTAGCGAGTCACATGAAACCTTTTTTTAAACGATTAGAACTATTTCATGTAAATTTGTTGAGTTAGTTGAATGGAGGAAAATGCTTTAAAACTTATTACTATTAGGCTTGACACCATCTATCTAGATTCAACCTTCTGTCCACCAGCCTAATTCTCTATTTAACCTCGGTCAGGCACAGTAACTTGAAAGGTTTGTTTCATTTTACAGTGGACTACTGAAAGGAAGCAGCGACTTGAAGTGGCGTTGGTGAATAAAATAAATGAGTATTGTGCAAAGCATGTTACGCCTTGCATGATTACCCCGAACATGACTGATGATAGGTAACAAAATACTATAGTAACTGTTAATTTTATGGTAAAAAAATGAGCATTTCCAGTTTACACCGACCTTATAGCTTTTATAATGGACTTTAACAGTGGATGGTAACATTGATAGATTTTTTTCTAACTGTGGATACTAAGGATATTTTGTGTCAGTTAGACTGTATTGACAATGCCCTTGAGTTTAACGTGGTAAGGAACGACATCACTGAATTGTTTTTTAATGGCTTGTTCACTGGCTTTCGCAGTATTTAATTATTTTGTTTGAACACAGTAAACATGATCGTTCTAGAGTACTAAATCAGGGGCACCTAACGAGAATATAGTTCAAAACCACATAAACATAGCATTGTTGAACGTACTTTAGTATTTAAACGGTAGATAAAGGCTTATTTTTATCCCCTACAAATTTTTCATCTGCTCGGATTTCCTAGCTGAAAGTATAGTGATCCGAAAATTATAGGGATCAAAATTTACCTCTTCGAAAATTTCAGCCAGAAAAAAGGCTCCCGAAAATTCTAGCTGACCTTTTTAGGGTAAGAATCCGTTAAAAATGGGCAATTATACGATTTTTTTGAAGTTCGAAAATCCTAGGAGAGGCAGGCAAGCAAGAAATTTTTCAGAAAATGATCCGAAAATTCTAGACCTCAAATCGTCTTCCGAACAGATAATTTTCCGAAAATTGTCGTCGGGTGCCCCTGCTAAATAACGACGTTTTGTCAGCTCAAGAGATCATGGAAACGCGAAAAGACTATGTTGATTAAGGGGTTGGTTTAAACTTAGTAGAAGAATTCCTTCTTGTTTCAGAAATAATGTTTGTTTGTGGAGAAAACAGTTCTTTTAGTAACAAAACTGGCGGGCAATTTATAGGTCCTTTTAAATCAGTCTCTAAAAGAAGATGGGCATTTATTGAAATGCATGATTTCTGTGATCCCCAGAACCCTATTAAACATGTCACATATCATTATGAAAATAACAAACAGTTCAGTTGGCAAAATCTGGGTCCGACTAAAAGTGAAGCTTCCAATCAGCCTGTCACAAAAGCCAGGTAAGTGAAATTTTTCTAGTTTTCTGCCTCAGGCACCGCTATGGTGTGGACAACAGCTAGAAAGCAAAGGCCGTAATTGGAGGGACAAACTAAGCGCGCTTAGTATGGCGTACCCTTCCCATGACTGACTATGTGCGCCAGGTACAAGAGAGACGCCTGGGTACGAAGAAAAGCTAGTATTTATGTGGTGAGATACTCATCATCCGGTAAAGGCTGGCCCTGTTAATATGCATATAATTTTTAGACTAAGGCCCGTTGGAGATTTGATAACTATTGGTGAATGGCCAACGCCTTCGCAACTTGAGTCAAATCTTCGCGTACAGAGTAAAAGTAGTCCCTTTTCCATATTGATAACATCATGCATAGTTTCATCAAAACTCTGGTTGTTGCTGATTTTCCAATAGCAGCCCGTTTTTAGCACTTACTATACATTGTACTTACTAGCTGTGTTCTCATTGTTACAGCTAGTTTTGGAAATTAGGGCAACCTACAGATAAATTAGCATAGGTATTTGCTGATTGATAAGTGAGTAATCTGTTGGTTGGCGCGCATGATTTCTACGAGTAATTCTCTATTTTCCAATTCCCCATAATACACTCTGTTTGCCCCCCAAATTTTGCATAAACCATTGTTTTTAAATGCTCCTGGGAGTATTGTATTTTCCCAAGAGCATTTTAAGACAATAAGTTATGCAAAATTTGGGGGGCAGACAGAGTGTATTATGGGGAATTGGAAAATAGTCAATGGCGAACTAAGCCGTCAAACTATGTTCCTTGCGACATTCCCTTTCGCGTTATTTCTTCCAAACAGCGGTTAATACGACAGTTATAAGTTTCATTTTTGCCAACGAGCAGCCTAATACGGTCGTGCACAAAAGTTCCAAGGCACAGTGAATCTCGAAGCTATGTTACATAAGTTAGAGTAAGGTAACTTTTATGACGTAATGCAGAACAGAGAATGCATTGTTTTCAAGCGAACACGTGATACAGAACAGAGAATCCGCGATCCGTGCAAGGGTTTGTAAGTCCCGTGCTCATCCCATCTTCAACCAATCGTCGGGTGGATTAATTCGCAACATACACGTATAGCTGTCGCATTTGCCCGCTGGAATTTTTTTTCTTACGGTAATTCATGACATTTGCAAACAAATTAACGTAATCTTCATAAATTGATCGTTTCTCATTGCACGATGTCTTGACGCTACGACTTGTAATGACACACACACATACTGAGAGTTTTGGGCTTCTTGGATTACTTTGCCATCACTTGCTGATTAAAGCATTTTCCTGGCTTTCCCTGTTGCTTTATATTAAAGGATACTTGCCTTCCAATGTACTGCGAACAATAGTCTTGGAGAACAAAGACAGTCTTGAGAGGAACATTGGAGCTGAAATTGTTACCGTAAATGAGGTCACTTGGGACTCACCCACCCTAACCACAGAACGATCCACTATTAAGATAGTCACAGTGTTACCAACTACTCTCCAGGGATCGCTCCAGAAATATTACACCACTTTTCTTCCCTACGTTCTAGGAGCCTTTTGCCTGACTGCAGCTTTCATCGTAGGTTTCGTGTTTTACAGGTGAGAGTTTTATTTCCCTCAACATACTGTAAAATTCCGAAAATAAGCCCCTCCATGTATAAGCCCCCCCAAATATAAGCCCTCCAAACTGGTAACGCAAAAAACCGTCCGTTAAATCGCCCCTCCAAATATAAGCCCCCGGAGGCTTGTACTTGGAAAATTGCCCTCAAATACAAAGTAAAACAATGAGCAAAAACGGTAAATATACTTCCAACTATAAGGCTAGCCCAATCGCGTTTGAAACGCAAATTTCCCTCCGTAGATAAGCTCCTCCAAAAATAAGCCCCTCAAAAAGGGCCTTTGAAAAATATAAGCCCCGGGGCTTATTTTCGGAAATTTAAGGTACCCTTTAAATGTCACTCCTCAGAAAGCGAAATTCTGGCGACATGCCTACTCTATATAATTCTTTAACCTGTTGACGAAGGCTACCATTCAAATGAAATCTCTTTACCGAAACTTTGGATTACAACAATTTGTATCATGATCTTAGCATTTTATAAAGATAAATTTTATTTTTTTTATAAGACTTTTACTTAGGATATTGGGTTTTTAAAGGGTCAGGCCATTGTGTGACCCTGCGATAAACTTGGATTAAGTCGCTGTTCAGAGCCAGAGAACGGAGCTCGAATACAAGGTCGCGAACGCCTCTGATAAAGGGTTGGTGATTCTCGATTACCCAACGTTTCACTTTTTCAGCTTTATATTTTTAGTAACCAAATCCCATATTGATTACTTGTTAGTCAGATAATAAACTAGAGGATTCCTTGTTCTATGGAGTTAGCAGCAACAAGCAAAATCTCTCCGAAATCGTTTTCTTTTTTTAAATTTAAGGAGAACCAAGTTACGTGAGACAAGAATCCAGCCTGAAACAACGTCCAACAAATCCGAAGAGGAATTAATTATCTTGTCATCACGGAAGACGTCAACAAGTACTAGGCCTCGCTCAGCTCCAAACGATACCAAGAGAACGGTAAGCTACGGAGCAACTGAATCAGAGATCATTCATTTTTATTTACGAACTGAAAATGAAAACACCTTTTTGTTCTTCCTCCTCCCTCTCTTTGATGCTTTTCTCGTACTCGTCAAAACCGGTCCCGTTGCAGCACTTATGTGCAGAAATGTAAGTTAGCCAACAACGAAAATGGCAACTCTGGCAAATCTCTGCTTAAAAGCCAACACTTCTAAATCCAATTCGATCTGGAACGCACGGCCACGTCTTAACGAGTTCTTAAGAACTCCTAAGTTTTCCGTGGTAAACAAATTACATTTGCAATTACAAATTCAAATGAGATGTAAGAGTAGCCTGAGAAAACAGCCGACATTTCGCGACGCCACCAGTGGTATCCTCACGATATGACGTCTGAGAAAAGGGGGTAGAAATTCCAAACTGATGAGGCGTCACTACCCAGATCTGCTTCTGATTGGTGGAAACAAAGCTCCATCCAATCAGAAGCACAAACCAGGGTTCGGCGAATACAAAAATGACTTCATCTTCTGAATCATTTAAGCCAAATCAGGCCAATCTATGGTCTCTTACTGCACTTAGGTAACACGGAAAGACGCAAAAATCTCCAAAAAAAAATTTTCTTTCAAATCGGCACTCTGAATTCTCACGAAATCACTGAAGGATTTTCAGCCAACTATTAAATTTATTCTTGTTTTTGTATATGTTTATATATCATGTTCCCATTGATAGCGTTACTTCACCTATAGCTTTCGAGACATAAACCACACACAACCCTCATGCTTCAAATAGCTCTTACTGGAGGCTAGTACGTCGAAACTTCAGCTTTTCTATCTCCACATGGTGGCCAGTCTACCTTATCAACTCAATTGAAAGAAACAGCATCTTGTTACAAGCCAGCCCGTTTGTCAGACGTAATTTAACCCCTGTTAGTAACGTCTGCAAAGCAGCGCCGTGATCCTTGTTCTTGTCCCCCCAAAGGAATCAACGAATTACCGGAAGTGCGTTGGCTACTCGACAAGGGCTTTTTTAACAGGACAACCATGGTGCGTATCTAGCAAGTCCTGGTACACAGGGGGGCCTTGCCTAGTCCCTGGGCCTCATTATTCCGCGCGGCCAATTCGTTTCGGGTCACGTGGTCCAAGGGAAAAAGTGACCTTGGATACGTCGCCGAAGTGAATTGACCGAGAAGGCCTGGGAAAACGCCGTACAGGGACTAGGCAAGTGAGGGCCCAGAACAAGGATTTGGGCACTGTTTCGCAGACGGACCGACACGAAACCAGAGTTAAGTTTCGCCTGTGATGCAGGCTAGTTACAAGGGTAAAGCTTAATCTGCCTAATTTTATCTTCCACAGGGTAGCAATCAGACGGACTTAAAATCACTGGACGACCAACTTGAAAACTATAGAAGAAACAGGTACCGGTTTTCGTCAGAATCCGATCTTCGAGAATTGATTCAACCCGATTCAAAGTTTTGCAACGACGACGAAACCGAGGACACTAGTCCGGGAAACGCCCTCTTTCTAACGAAATCACGTCTCCGAGAACTGACCAAAGTATCAACATGATGGTACTGAATGATTCTGTTTGGTCAAGAGCAGGCTGTGTCCGACCATAACAAATCCCCGTGGAAAGCAGTCCACGTGACACCTTTTGGTTGGTTGCTATGGATTGAACAGGATCGAAGGATCGGATGTTGTCGTCAACGGACACTTATACGGTTTTTTCAACTTTTGAGACCAGTTAGCTAAAATCCACTAAAACGGCTGGACCAAACGCCTTAAAATCAGTCAAAACTGATTTCTTGAAAACTAACGAAGAAATTACTTTGCAAAGTCGCGCAAATTTGCAGATCTTAGCTTGGTGGAGGCAAGTCTTTGTAATTCACACCATACAAAAGTCTGTAAAAAAATGCGACTTTGTGCAGCGATATCTTCGCTCGCTTTGGACTTACCACCTTTAAACTTGGTAAGTTTCATAATTGTTGGGTGCTCTTTCTAGCAGTGTCGATGGATATTCGCTTACCGATCTTTATCGAAACTTGAAAAAACCGTGAAAGGGCGTATTCTATGAAAATTTGCCGACGGACAAAGGGGTCACCGATCGACAAAAGAGAGCTCTACCTTAAAGGTGATAAGAAAGAGTGAGGGCTTTTAGACGAGAGAACCTGTGAAGTAGGCACTATAAGGCCTGAGTTCTTAGTGATTTCTTTTTTTAATGAAAATGATCATAAACAAATCAGCTACATTCTAGCTTTCCCTAAAAATTTTTTAATGGGCGACGTACAAGCCAACAAATGCAAAAAAAAGACAAGAAAAGGTGGAAAAAAAAGAAAAGAAAGGCGGAAGTTTTCGAGCTGTTTCCAGCTCTTCAAGCCTGTTCAGCGATATCAAAATTTACTACAAATACTTCGGAAGAAAGTGAAGTACAAATCACAATTCAAGATGTTTCAAGACAAAGACATCCAATACTAATTTCTCTTTGCACAATTTCTTTTGTTGTTTTAAGTGGGGGTTCTCTTCATTATGAGAGATAATAACTGACAAAAAATAAACCTACTGTTTAGAATGCTAGTTAATTGCTTGTTTGGTAAATACTAAACCAGTTTGTTCTTCACCTCCAAGTCAGTGTTTACTTCCTACAACATCACCACATATCTAATACTGATGGTAGTTTATTGTTTTTATCTTTTGCTTCTTTGCCACAGATCTTGGATGTTTCTTGGTGTTGTGGAAACTGTTATTGGTTCGCTTTTGTGTTGTGATATGGATATTGTTCAGTGCCTTTTCAGTTTTTTGTATTACACCTTTTCATGATTGCCACCATCTGCAATACCAGAAACTACCCATATCTTAGAGAAGTCTTTCACTCCTTCCCATCATCAGACTTTCTTGTTGTTTTTTCATATTCTTTTGCCTTGGAGAAAAGGTTTTCTGCAAATGTGTGTAAATCGGGCAACTACAAGGGAGACAAAAATATAATCAGTGATTCTCAAAGTGAATCCAATAGGACCTTGAACCTGAGTTGCCACAGGTATATTTGTTGTGGTTCAATTTTGTCCTTAGTTTCAATTCTATTTCCCTTTATTTTGGGGTGCAGTAATGTATGATAATGAGTTTAAAACAAAGGGAAATCAGCAAAATTTAAACCAAGGATAAAATTGAACCATGACATATTCACCTATTAGAAAAGCAGTTACATTTACAGTGGACAGACCAAGTTGTCTCCAAGATTAGAGATTCAAGCCAGTTAAAACACAGCTCACTAAGTACACTTAGAAAAATAATGCCTAAAGAGGTTTTCAATAGCGTGTACTGCAGGTATTTTCTGGAAGCCTTTGCAGGCACTAGAATGCCCAGGGGAATGGGTGATGCTATATTTAGGTTATGTAAAGGTGTTGGCCTAGAATTGGGCATCATTTATGGGAACTGATCAGCAGTGTGCTAAATTATAAGTCCTTTTTGTTAATGGTTAGACTGGATGGGAGAGGAGTTTTTTGGCACATTGTCTTGAACCGAAGAATGGGGTTGCAAATTAAGTTACACCTAAACATGGTCTGATATAAGGTACATAGTGTTCTGTGTAGGACTTTCAGGAACCTGGTTGCACACCCCCACAAAAATTTGTAGGGTACCCCCTTCTCCAGCATTCACTTGGGTTAAACTAGGGAACTACTTGCTCTGCTATCAAAATATATGATGCGGGCTATGAAGAGAAAATACTAAGAGTTGCTTGCTTCAAAAATATTTGGTTTTTGCCAAGAGAGCATTCAAGCAGAATGTATTTCACAAGTAGTTGGGCAAAAAGATTGACAATAACAGTCATCAGAAGCAGAAGAATATTGTTTACATATACATGCTCTGGCTTCAAAATTTGTAAACAATTTTTTGACCAAAGATAACACTGCCTGGAATACATGTAATTTAAACAAATTTAAAATTATCTTTGGGTCTTTATTTAGCCAATTAAAGCAGAGAGTCTACTGCTGATTAATTCTATACCATGCTATATTTCACACTAGATGACTGTACCTTTAATTATTAAATAATTATGTGGACACAATCCACCAGGCCCTGGTTGTTTAAATGTGTGTTGTCAACTGGATAGATTTTTAATCCAGTGGATAGTGCTATCCAACGTTTGAACATTATGTAAATAAATATTAGGTGGATGGAAGTATTTTAACCTTTGTCTAGAACTTCTTGTGCACTTTCCATTCAACCCAAAATTCTGGAAATCTCAGTTGGTACATCAAATGGAACGTACCATTTCGGTTTGGTCTGACCAGAATATTCGGGACCAGCTTTGAAGGTGGTCCTCTTTGACCGGTCTGGTCATTTCAGTCTCTCGGACCAAAATGTCCCTTTCCATTTGACAAAACTGTTGTCCCTAGAACCGCTCTTTTGTATCCTGCTTACAAGAACAATAAGCAAACACGCAACGGCTTGGGTTGGGTCTGTTCAACCGGAATGAACCATTCCACTGAGCATGAGAAATTTCCGAAATTTCACACCGGAATTTTTGTTGAATAGAAAGCATCCCTTGAATCAAAAAGCATTCAGACCTGAAGCAAATCATACTAATCCACCAACCAAAAGAACTTGCACTTCCACTCACCTTAGACTAAGGCACCTGAGTAATTTTACACAGCGTTAGGAAAAGGAGTCAGGGGTCCACTTACCTCGTATGTCTGAGCTAAATACACACCAGCGACATTCCCTAATGCAAGTCCAACCTATATGAAAATGCAAAGCATAGTTATAGTTTTGACTCTACTTAATATAATTAAAATAATAGACTCTGACTCTAAACACAATGATCATGACCTTTTCTGTTTAGGAGAGGCTCCTAGAGGGTATGTTAGGATATATGGGTGGGGTAAGTGTACCCAAGGGGCGCGATCCATTCAACCAAAATTCCAACCGGTCCGACCGGGAAAAGTGGTCCACCTCAAAAGGTGGACCCGTTTTTTCGAAACTTTTCCGGTTGGACCGAACCGATCCATTGAGTTTTGGACCGAAATTTCCGGAAATTTTGGTTGAATGGATCGCGCCCAAGGTTTCCAAATGTGTGAGTAGTGTTGGAGCTGCTCGAAGGTCTCTCCTAATTGGTCGCAGAAAGCAATGACGTGTCATTCTCCCAACTGTGTTAGTGTTGTTGGGGGTCAGGGAAACGCACCATTGGTGACTTCTCTTCCGAGCAGCTGCTACATGCAAATGTGTACCTGGGGGTGTGGGGCGGGGACCCATATGTAAGAAGTGATTGTACCTCCGTGAACAGTAACTGAATGGTTTCCGGATGACGTTGAACAACTCGGCTGACAGACAACTATTGTCCACAATTAAGAAAGTATCAAAAGCACTCACCACGAGAGAAGCAAGTTGAGTTGTAGTTGGCATAATTTAACTCTAGACGAACGTTAGGTTCAAATTCGAAGAAATCAGCGCTTGTTTTTCAATCCACAAGTAAGCTTTATAGTACTAAAAGTAGAGCTCTTCTCTTTTCGTTCACCCGTAGTGTTGAGCCCGTCATGGAAATAACCAGCGGGCACTATCAACATTACGTAAGTACTTCATATATGCTAATACCTACCCAATATGGCGGCAAACATGGCCAGAAGAAGTTGGAGTGTCATAAGATTCTCCAAAAATATGACCTCCTTGCAACTTTTTAGGCAGAGAATTCTACTGAAAACAAGTAACATGTGTACGGAAGGTAAGTGAATACATTTCCGGATTCTTGTAATTTAGCTTTAGACTTGAGCTTAAATGAAAAAATAAAGAGCGAGTAAAATACATTCAAGTTTAATTCGTGCTGTTGTATTAAATGAGGGATTTTTTTCGCTGCCTATATAGGTTCCCACATTCAGATGTACACTTAAACTGCAAAACAGTCGGTTTTGTTTTCTCAAAATCGTTTTAGAGTAGAGTTCTGAGTAAGCTTAAGAGTAGCGTGAAAGCCTCGCGCGCGAGTCTTATACGCCCATAGGGCGTGTGAGGCGAGAGAAAAAAAACCGATACACCTGGTGATTGGTTTCGCGAGAGAATAGTGCATGTTATTGTTTACGTTTGGCTTCACTTATGTATCAGTCAATTCTTGCTGCGCCCATCCCTCCTTGGGCTACTGCAGGCATTTGCTTGCGCTGTTACTCCTGGGGGTGGGCATTTACCAACCCCAGGGCCACCCCCAAACTTTTGACATGCACGTGGTTTCTTACTTGAATATAACTATAACTACACAGACGATTTTAATGAAATACAAGCAGATTGGCTCATCTGTCAAGGATGGAAAAAACTAAGAAAATTAAGAGAAAAGATTACATGTATGAGAACTTATGAAACATTTACCAAAGGGAAAATGCTTTCATTTTTTTTTTTCAAATTTCCCCAACTAATTCTTTAATTCATTGTATGGAAACCAGCCTGTAGAATTTGTATAGTGGATATTGGGAATTAAGGTACATACAGTGGAACCTCACCTTACGGCCACCTTGGTAATATGGTCATCTCGTTATTACGGCCCTTTTTTTTGGCCATCGGTGACCGTATTAACAGGGTTCCACTGTATATGAAATGTGCATTTTTTAACTTAATAATGCAATTAGCTACAGTACCAGAGTCTTCACATCTACAAATCGGTAACTTTCATTGTGCTTGACCAAAAGCTCTGTGCTCAACAACTCAATCATGCATGGACTGGACCAAGGATTTTCCAAAAAATTAGGGTACTTAGATAAACATTATTACTACTGTTGAGCACTGAATGTATTAAGTTACATGTTTGTGTTGTAGGTTAATCCATTTCCAGTACATCACATGCAACATAACAGTACAATGTTAATCTCTTGTAAGCCCTCACAAAGCCTTATGTATACTAATGCAATGCATTAATTATTGTTTCCACGCTCTTTTCCCTATCTTTCAGCATCAGACACTTTTCAAACATTTGATCAGACATCAAAACGGAAGGATTTTAGGAGAATGAAGGCAGCAATTTACAAGAAAAATAGACAGGATTCGAACTTGGAAAAGGCAGCGCGAGATGAAAAATGTTAGCAACCTTTTTAAACATAACTGTAGCAAATATATATTTGATTGATGGATTAACTATTTTCTCTAATTATTGAGTAGGGTTGTAATTGGAAAGTTGGCTATAATCAGACACTTGTTGATTGAACAGTCATGTCGACCAATCATATTAAGTGCACTCAGCTAAATCAACATACGGAATTCCGTCTATTGATCCACGTCACCTGTAAAATCGCGGGTCCCATGACTATTTGCTGACTCACAAAGGATGCCGATGCATGTCGCATCCTTTGGCTCTAGACCGAAGTGTTAGCGTATTGCTTCCATGATACAAAGGTAATTTAACTTAAGCAAATTGATAATTCGAAGCTTTCGCACTACTCTCCATTTTATCAGGAAATGCAACTGCTCAACCTGTAAATTATTTTGACTTCATAAATTATTTTAATGATTTAAGCCAGTAGAATGTATGGAATGCGGAAAACAGACGGAAAGTCGAATTGTTTCAAATTGTGCTGGAAGTTGTTTTTATTGGTATGCAAATCACCTACCCTTTTGCTTACTTTCCATGAAACTGAAATATCCTGGCTTTTTTACGACTTTTCAATTTGCTTCGTTTCATTTTATATTATTTTTGTGAAAGCTGAATTCTTTCATTTGAATTTACACCTTCAAAAGGAAAAAAATCTTCGAGGAAACGTTGTGTATAAAACCATGGCGATACGTGTCTAGTTCACTTCACTTACACTTACGGGCAAATTACCCTTCATTTGGGAGATTTCCCTGGAGACAAAAATGTCGCCTTTGATTTCTCAGATGCTTGCCTTTTTTGGGCACCCTGTTTATTTTGACTATCAAGATTTTTTTAAGCTTCGCTTCAGACTTTTCATGCCAATGTTATAATGTGGGAAAGTTATGAGAAATGCTGTAACTGAATAAAGGCGTGCAACATGCTTGAAGACTGCATAACTTGATCTTATTGGTATCTTTTGTTCTTCTATTGACTCCAAAACAATCAAGATGTTTCACCAATTTCCACCTACAAATAATAGGAACATTTGATTGACAGGAAAATTTGCATTTTTTACTAGCGACACGTGTCAATAGGCAGGATTTCATAATGACCAATCACAGAATTTATCACAATAGCCATACACCTGTGGCAACAACCACTTGCTCTACTAAACTGAAGATTTTCCAAAATGGACAAGTAATTTGTACCATTAAACAGTGTCTCTTCTCAATATTTCCCTAACTTTGGATAATTGGTAGTGAAAGCTCTTTCCAAAAAAAAAGAATGCATTGGTTTTTCTGAAATTGTAATGGTTGTGAGTCATTGGTAACAGGACTTTACTATTAATTGGTCAATGTAATAGGGCATTATGCATCACGCCTAAGTAATTGGAGAATAAGGTCTTGATTGGGTTCTTTTTTCGCATCTAGCAAAAACTTCGTAATAATTGGAATATCTTGTGTTTAAATTTTAAAACAGTTATTGTCAGTTGTAATTGAAAATAATTGTTTTAATTCATGTTTAAAAATGTCGTTTGGGAACAGGGTCAGAGTTTAAGGTAATGGTTTTGCAGTCATTCAGAACACAAGTGACATCAACTTTAAGCATCAGACTACTAGCCATCATGTTCTAAACTTATTGCTTTGGTATTTTATTCCACAGTGCATATACCTCTAGATACAGTGAGGAAGGACTGGATGGCTAAAAATGAATTCTCAACAACAACAAAACTTGCCAGACATTATGGTATCTATGAACACATGTTCAAGCAAGAGTTCACACCTTCAGTTAGGATGTTAGTAAAATTTGGTGAAACAGACCAAGTGCATTTTGGAAACTTTCTAACTCCATCTCAGGTGTGGTATGCATTAAAGTTACATTGTACTTAAATAATTGTTTCTAAAACTAATAGACTCAAATTATTTGTTAGAATTGAAGATTTTCAATAATTTCCAGTATTGAAACTCATCATAACTGACATGATAATAAGCAATTATTGGATGAGGTTTTTGTGATCTCCGGAATAATCAAGGTCGAGGTAAGTGTTATCAGCCAACAAGCCGTGGGCCGGGGCTGATAACACTTACCAAGACCTTGATTATTTAGGATATCACAAAAACCAAATCAAATAATTGTTTTATTATACATTGTTTGGAAGGAAATAACGACAAACACATTGTGGCAACTTGGAACCTAAATTGACATTGTTGTTGGAAATCATGCATTGCGTGTGCAGCCTACAGATTTGTCAGTTATCTGCTAGCAGATAACTAATAAATCTGTATGTTGCG